>NC_086017.1:13825000-14128030 GCF_029281585.2 Gorilla gorilla gorilla
GAAGGATTCAACACACACTTGTTGGCTCTGAGGACTGAGGAAGGAGGCCACAGGTCAAGGAAAGTGGGTGGCCTCTAGAAGCTAGAAACAGTACTCAGTTGACAGTCAGCAAGGAAACAGGGACTTCAGACCTGTAACAGCAAATAACTGAATTCTGCCAACAACTTGAATTAGCAGGAGTCAGATTCTACCCTAGAGCCTCCAGAAAGGAACACAGTCCTCGTAACACCTGGATTTAATCCAGCAAGACCTGTGTTGGACTTCTGACCTACTGAACTATGAGGTAGATTTTTGTTGTGTTAAGCTCTAAGGCTGTGGTAATTTGTTATGGCAGCAAAGGAATTGTGGTCCCGAATGTCAAGTACTTAGAATGTCCCCAGCACACAGAGTAAAATCTCATTCAAATCCAGCAATTTGATGATGGCAATGCTGATGAGGAAGAGGGGAATGACAATGAATTTTTAGGTTACATCTGAAATTATGACTATTAAGCCTGCCTATAAACACAATATTAAGATTTTTAGGTCCTCTTGGGGATCCGATATCCTATTAAATGTTTTCTATTTAGTAAATTACTTTATCTAAGCCTCAAAACTATTCTATGAAATAGGTACAATTATACCTATTTTCATGAGGAATTGGAGCTCAGAAAAGTTCATTTATCTTATGCTGAGTTTTGCTCTGAGTGATTTTGGGTTATGCAGAAGCTATCAAGGACATAAGACAATCCTAAGTGGAGGGAAAAGTTCATAATGTCCCCAAAGACAAAAATACAGCACAATGAGTTATTCCTTTAATGAGCATACTTAGGCAACACTTTCTTTCCATCAATGCCTAAAGCGATGGTTGGAGCTCTTTGAAATCAAGTTAAATGGGGAGAGGTGCACAGAAGCACTAGAACTTGCAATTGTTTAAGAGACAGAAAAGAATTGTGCTGTCTGAGCAAGACAATCCTAGCCATGTGCCTGCTGAGAGCCCAGAGCATGTGAGCTTTAAATAAGGAAACCAACTCCAAATCCTCCGCAGCTACGGAAATATGAAATGGATTTCAGGTGGACTGAGACAGAGTTTAGAAACGGGACCAAATGTGCAGTCTCTTTTGACCAAAGTTTTAAAGGATGATTTGCTTCTTCTTTTCCCAAGCAGAGTGCAATTTTAGATCACTCATTACATCCCAAGAGAAATTCATAAAAGTATTACTCAACAGGTGAATACCACAGGAGTTTCTAGTTCAAATTTTAGACCACTCCAAGTATGGTCAGGCAACCACTGCCTCAAAATCACTTGTGTTGCCTGAAAGAAATATAGCTTCCTGTCCCTCTCCCAAAAGCAAAGAAATTGCAGAAGCCCAGAATCTGCATTTGGTGATTCTCTTGCAAATTCAAGTTTGAGAAACCCTTTGTAGAGACTTACATGGGTATCCAGAGGTAAGTCAGGAGGCATCAGCAAATATTCCATGGCAGACTCCATGAGAAGTACTGAGATAAAAATTCTTGCCCTGGCTCCAGGATTTCACAGGCAATTGATGAACTACAATACAGGACAGACAGACATAAGTAATACATAGAGGTAGGTATAAGTAGACTGCTCTGGGCACACAGAAACAGCGCAATCAATTCTAGCCAGGGCTCTCCCTCCAGGATTTTAGGAAAAGGTATCAGTCAGACTAAACTTGACAATGAGATCAGCAGATTACGGTGTAAGATTGGGGAATAGTAAGTTGGTTCCACAAGCAGAAGGAAGGTCCAGACCAAGGTCAGCAAAGGCAAAAAAGCATGTCCAGGCCTATGCTATGGTGGAAGAGAGGTCCTCAAAGACTGTGAGTAAAGAAGTCAGAAAATCAGTCCAGCTGGAGGACAACAAAGGCACTGATGGCCATAATAAAGTGGGGGACATTTTGAGTTTTTAAAGCAATGGTATGAGTTAGTCTATGGTTTCAAAATGAAATAGGCTATGCATTATTTTCCTGTCACTCCCACAAGAAATTATCACAAAATGAATGGCTTAAAACAACAAGAAGGTACTGTCTCACAGATCTGGAGGCTGGAAGTCTGAAATCAAGTGTTGGTAGGGCTAGATTCCACCTAAAAGCTAGAGTGAAGAATCCTTCTTTGCCACTTCCATTTACTGGTAGCCCCAGGCCATCATTGGCTTGTAGCTCTATCACTTCTATCTCTGCCTCTGCCTTCACATGAGTTTCTCATCTTCTCCCTGTTATCATCCTCTTTTGTCTCTTATGAGAGCATCTGTGATTGGATTAAGATCCCAACCAGATCATTCAAAATGATCTCATATTTAGATGCTTAATTTAATTACACCTGAATAAAACCTTTTTTCCAAATAAAAGCATATTCACAGAAGATTAGGACAAGGATATATTTCAGAGAGGCCACAATTCAACCTACTATAGGCTTCCATTAGGCTGTATGATAGAGAGACAGAGAGCAGTTTTTGAAGACAGACCTACCCTGGTTTGTAAAATCAATTCTGCTACTTATTGGGCATAGAACAAATGTGCCCAATGGTGATAATAAATATTTTGTAGGGTTGTTGTGAGGATTCGAATAATGTCTATACCTTTCTAGGATAGTAGGTGTCTGGTGCATAATGGGGTCTCAATAAACTGTAGTAATATTAGTGACATGAAGTACTAGTGCTTTGTGAGATATGTTAAAGAGACATTGCAGTTTAGGGGGTGAGTGGACAGGGTTGAGAAATGAATGCTTTGGGTACAATTCTTAGCCTATGTGACCAATGGCCTATGTGACCTGAGGAAAATGACTTTGTCTGCTGGAGTTTTTTTAATCTGATATTTGTGAAAGGAAATTTGTAATATTTACTACATCAGGAGATTGCTGTTAGTGTTTAAAAAAATAATGAATGTATTTAGCTCCCACTAGAATATGAGAAAACAAAACAAAACCAAGCAATGAATGTAAAACATTTATCCCAGTGCCTATCTTAGCACATAGTAATTGAGCTACTCAGTGATTATGAGGATGAGACAAAGGATCAAGTGTATGAGAAAGGAGTCACTCACACATGGAGACCTCATGTTTAGAATGTAAACAAAGTACTTTTGTGTGAAATAGCTCATTTAGAGCTCCTATAAACTGTTATCTTATTTTGAGGCTCTGCCTGGGGCAAGAACTCTGCCCTTCCAGATGTTCAGGGGGAGACCACCTCCCTGGATCACATTTCTTATCAAATTAAGTACTGCTGAAAATTTTCTGTTGACTTTTGGAGGGCAGAGGCCAAAAAGAAAAAATGAAGGCTCTTTGGGGAAGACCTGCATGAGGGTTCTATAACTCTTCCCATAGGCCTGAGTGAAGGCTGCTGCAGGAGGAGTTTTCTCACTCCTCACTTCCATTTCCTTCTTGCTATTATCCTCAGAAATGAATCCATTAAAAAAAAAAAAAAAACAGAGCTGGTCAACCAAGACCTGCTCAGTCCAGAGAAGCTACACAGAGCCCCACTGTGAGGAGAAACTAACATGATAATCTATTCTGGTGCTGAATGTTCTGTTTCTACCTCAACAAAGTAGAGGGGCTTTGCTTTAAATTTTTTTTTCTAATTTTAAAACAAGACAGCAAATTAATTGTTAGTGTCCAGGCAAATCAGATCTGCTGAGGTCAGTGAGGCAAAAAAAAAAAAAAAAAAAGAGACCATGGTGAAATCACAAGGAGAATCATACAGAACTAGGTGGAGATACCGAGGGAACCAACACACTGTTCTGAACACTTTGGGGACTTCAGAGTATGAAGATGACCAGGTTCCAAGATATACACACAGCTGAAAAGTTTCAAGGAGACACAAATCAGAAAGGTGTATCACCACAGGAGGAGAAACAAATAAATTCAAGTATTCCCAAACTAGAATACACCACAGAAATATTCTAAGACTAAGATCTAGTCAAATACATTGAGAGAAGAATGATCTATTGGCATGAGTGACACAGAGTAAGGAAATAATATGGATAGACCACATTTATTTTCAATGAAGAAAGTAACATAGCAAAGATAAAATTGAAACTAAGTTTCTAAATAATTCCTTATCTGGTCTCTTCCTTCTCATTCTGACATCGCCGCCTCCTTCCTTCCACTTCTATAGTAAGTTCTAACTGGTCTCCTCATCCACCTCCACTTTTAACCCATTCTTTTCACATCTTCCATTTTAACATTCTTCCCAAGAAACATAAATGGCCAACACATCGGAATAAAATTTCACACATGCCAATATAACAAGAGATGAAGGAAAGTTAATGGTAGAGGGAGGAATAGTGTGTTTTTTAGTTCTATCAGATTCTTTTTTATACTGGCTTTTTCATCTGGCAGCTCCTGTATCATTTTATTGTGATTCTTAGTTTCCTTTGATTGGATTTTGCTGTTCTCCTGAATCTTCATGATCTTCATTCCTATCTAGATTCTCAATTCTATTTCTGTCATTTCAGACAACTCAGCTGGTTAAGAACCCTTGTTGGAGAACTGGTGCAATCATTTAGAGGACATAGACACTCGGTCATTTAGGTTGCCAGAGTTCTTATGTTGATTCTTTCTCATCTCTACATGTGTGTCTTCCTTTAACTGTGATATAGATTGAATATGGTCAGTAGACTTCTTTTCTGGATGTGTTCACAGGGCCAAGGCTTTGTGCAGGGTCTTTATTTGTAACTGACATCTTGCCTTTGGTTTCACAGTGGGTGGGTTATGTTAGTGAGGTATTTTGGTATTGAAGCTTTGGAGTATGATCCAATAGGTGGCACTTAGATGTAGTGGTCAGTTAGCAGGTTCTTGCTCAGTTGCTGTGTTCCCGGTCAATGATCTGAAAGTGTGAGCTCCTCTCCCACTTAAGTGCTGGCTGTAGATCGTGGCTTGATACTCCTGGGCTGCCCACCACCACTGCAGGGTGATCTTCAGGTTTATATTTCCTCACCAACTTGGAGGCAGCAGAGGAAGAGCCTTATCAATAGATGTGGCTGATGGTCTTTCACTTGTCACCTGGGGGCTCCACCCCAGAGATATGCAGGTCAGCAATCGTTCACTGCAATCAGCCCAGGATAAGGGGTCTGTGCTGTGGGCCCAAGGCAGGGGTTCCCTGCTTGGTGATGGGTGATGGGGTGGAGTCTGTGGGAGAAGGACTGGCCTCCTCCCCATAGGTCGACTGCAGCTTGTTAGAGGTGTGAATAAGACACTTACAGTCTTTGCTCCTTCATTAGACTGAGGGTAGCAGGGATAGTACCACTATAGAGGCATTAGCAGAGTGGCTTTCAGTTGCTCCCGGGGGATCCGCCTCTGATAAGTGTGGACTCCCAGCTGTTACCCAGCGTGTTCAGCCACTGGGGTGGGGCAGCTGCACTGTTGGTGTGAGCTTGGGGCTCCACTTGTTGGGGAGCAAAGGGTGAAGGGATCACTGGGAAGAGAGATTAGTCTCCTCTCCATATGGTGATAGTAGCATGCTGTAAGCTCAGGTGTAGCCCTCAGGTTCTTTGTTTCTTCCCCAGACTGAGGGCAGCAGGAATAGAACCACTGCTGTGGCAGTGGAAGAGAGGCAGTCAGATGGCTCTGGGAGCCTCTCCCCAGGGAAACTCCAGACCACTACCACTGGGTATGCTCAGGATATCTAAGTTTTACCAGGAAAATGCAAATCAAAAGAGTTCAGGGGTTGTGATATTAATATCAGACAATGCTTAATTCAATAAAAAAGCAATAAAGAGCATAAACAGATTAATTTACTAATTCACAATTAAGACAGCAACTTAACCATTTATAAACAAAATAGCATATCATAATATTTACATTTTGTTTGAAAAGAGAACTACCTAAATGCAACAGCAATGGCAAACATTAAAGCACTCCCCCCTTAATTTTTTATAGTTCAAGTAGAAAAAAATTACAGAGAATTGAAATACAGAAAATACATTTAATTTAATATATATCATAATCCATATCCTAAAAATGGATCTATAACTTCCTTCAAGCATGCATGAAACATCTATGCAAATTAACCATATACTAAAAGGTGAAGAAAGCTCAATATTCTAAAAACAATAGGTCATAATGACTATAGTTAATTATAATGTTTTGTATGGTCAGGTATGGTGACTCATACCCATAATCTCAGCACTTTTGGAGGCTGAGGCAGGATGATCACTTCATGCCAGGAGTTTGAGACCAGCCTGGGCAATGTAGTGAGACCTAGTTTCTACAAAAAAAATTTTCAAATTCACTGGACACGGTGGCATGTACCTATAATTTCAGCTACTCGGGAGCCTGAGATAGGAGGATCACTTGAGCCCGGGAGTTAAGACTGCAATGAGCCATGATCACACCATAGCACTCCAACCTGGGCAACAGAGACCTGTCTCAAGAAAAAAAATATTTTGTATACTTGAAAATTTGCTAAAAGAGTAGATCTTAAGTATTTTTACCAACACACAAAAGAGAGATAACTATGTAAGGTGATAGATATGTTGATTAGCTTAATTTTGGTAACATTTCACAATCTGTAAATATATCAAAACATCATTTTGTACTCCTTAAATATATACAATTTTAATTTGCCAATTATACTTCAATAAAGCTTGGGAAAATAAATAAAACAACAGGTCAAATTATGTACCTCAGAATGGGGAAAAGTTCTTCCCTAGGCTCCTTATAACCCACTTTTCTAGGCCTATTGCTACTAACTCATTAATTTTACAACATACTATGGTCACTCTTCATAGTTTATTCTTCCCCATGTCTCCCTACTATAGTGACCAGGAACCCAGCAGGCCTCTAATAACCCTTCCTCCAGCCCTGTTTAGCATTTTAATCAATGATTTAGATGAAGATATAGGGGATATATTTATTGAACATGCAATTGAAATAATAGCAACTATATGAACAAAATCAACATCCAAAATACTCGTAACAATCAAGCCAGTCTAAATAGAAGGAAGTTTAACAGACATATAAATACAAGATTGGGTATAAAACCTAAAGAAGTGAAGAATGTCTGAGATTTGATTTAGCAGCAGTATGTCATGTAAAACTAACAAATTGTAATCTGGTTTTAGTAGACAGTGAGCTTAATACAGTTCAACAGTGTGCAATGTTGATGCTGAAATGGGCTAATTGTGTATTACTAGATGTGGAGTAACTAGAACCAGAGAGGCAATCCATTCCAATTTCAGTTTGGGGTGTGAAACATTTTTATTGAACTCTTTATGGACTGAGTGGGCTAACTCAGAGGGCACTGAGTTCCCCATAACCAAAAGTGTTCAAGCAAAGCCAGAACTATGTTAGTAGACTCATTTATTCAGAGTTTTCAGGAGTAACCTCAGGTTGGGTGCCCTTGTGGTCTGAAGTTTATGGCAGTTCCCAAAGAGTGCCTCCCTCCTGGGATATTCAGATTCAATCAATGCAACCATTCTTTTTTGTTTTTGCTTTTGTTTTTTTGAGACAGAATCTCACTCTGTAGCCCAGGCTGGAATGCAGTGGTGCGATCTCAGCTCACCGCAACCTCCGCCTCCGGGGTTCAAGCAATTCTCCTGCCTCAGCCTCTGAGTAGCTGGGACTACAGGCACACACCACCATGCCCAGGTAATTTTTGTATTTTTACTAGAGATAGGCTTTCACCATGTTGGCCAGGCTGGTCTTGAACTCCTGACCTCAAGTGATCTGCCCTCCTCGGCCTCCCAAAGTGCTGAAATTACAGGCATGAGCCACAGCACCCAGTCAACCATTCTTTATGATGATATATCAGGTGACTTACTTTTTATTTCCCTTTCACGTTCACCTGACACAATAACTACTTTTGTAGACAATACCCTTCAGAGAGCTTCAGCACTGCAATCCTGCTCAGGTGGAAACTTAGTGAGTAAGAAGGAAGTGTCACATAAAAGCAGCAGATGGTAAAATGCCCCTAATACAGCAGGATCTGATTGTCCCAGATAGCTGGCATATCTACAGACCAGACACAAGTTGGGGAGAAGAAAAGTTGCCCCCATTAGTAGCATTTTTATGCGTAGGTGACATTCTACAGGTAAGTTACAAGAGGGCAAAAATAAAAAAAAACACATCTTGTAAGGCATAGGCATACACATAAGGTAACTCCAATTTGTTGCTGTGTGCTACCTGCATGAGCTATAACTCTTTTTGCCTTTTTCTCAGAGAGAAACAGAAGTGGCTGGTTATGAAAACCGGCAGCACAGCCTTTTCCCTCCCTGTGGTATCTTCCCAGATAAGAAAGCAGGCCTGAATCCCAGGTGCTGTTCTTCCAGACCACATGAAAGGTACTGTGTCAGGCTCCTCATCTGGAACTTTTATGCTTTACAAAGATGATAACAGTCCCTCAAAACCACCTACAATGCTGAATTAAATAGCATTCAAAGTATACTAGGAGAAAATTACAGTCAAGTTTGAGTCAACAGATCTCTTAACCTGGTAACTTTTAGGAAACCACTTAATTTCTGCAACTCAGTCATCTTCCCTATAAAATGGGAATAATAAAACCTATCTTGACTACTCTGAAGACTAGTATTGAGAAGCAAATGAGGTAAGAGACATGAGAAAGATTTAGAAATTATAAAATTCAACATAAATACAAATTAATAAGGTACATCTATTATGTCACCTGATCTTTATAACGTGACAATTGTCCAAATCAAAATGGAGTCACTAAAGGTTTTTTTTGTTTGCTTGTTTGTTTGTTTTTAAAAAAACCCTGATAAATAGAGCCACAGAAGTCCATGAAGAGAGGATTCTCATATTCGTATACCTGATAAGAAACACTATCACAATGACTGCAAAAAACACAACCTTGTACAAAGACCATTACAAACTTACACAAAAGAATACCTTTGCAAGGACATCTGCCCAGCAAATGCCTGTCCAATCTCAGACTGGTGTCGCTCTTGTTATTTATCTTTGTAACCAAGGATAATTATTTCAAAACAATTATGTAATTCTCCTCATTTTTTCCTTTAAAAACCTTTTCTTTCTTTTACCTCCCTGAGTACTCACATGGGCACAGCAGTCTCATTGCAGCGCATTCTCATGCACTATTCCCAAATAAATATTTTTTTCTTTTAGAAAGCCTCTCTCTGTTTGTTATTTAGGCTGACAATAACAACCCTAGGAAATGGGTAAGTTATTATCCCTATTTATTGATGGGTTGAGGGGAGAAACAGAAAAGGATCAGGCTATTTGCTTAAAGTCCCTCAGCAAGTTGGCTCCCAAGGCAAGTCCAGTGCCCTTGCGCCCCATCACCTCCTAGACCCTCCACCAGTGCTGGTTATTCTCTCTGCTGTTTCCCCAGAATCATTCACTGCCCTTCTCCACATCACAGGAGCTCCTGTCTCCTCTGACTTCAGGTTGGACTGGCTAATAGAAAGACCAAAAGGTGGCAGGAGAGCGGAGTTGGGCATTCGTTCCCTGGCTCTCCCCCTGCCTCAGCGCTGTGGCTCTGACAATGACTGGATCCCTCTACAACTTCAACTCTTATCTAGAGCCTCCTTCCACAGTGGTAGGTCATGGCACCCCATGAACACTGGATCCCCATGCTCACCCCATGCTCTTCAGGCCTGGGCAGTACAACAGCTTCCTGCTATTGCTAAAACCTGGCACCTCGTCCTCTCTTCCTAGGTGCCTCAGACCTGCCCACACATCTCTAAATTGTACCTTTAAATTGTATATCTTTAAATTGTACCTTTATTCAATTATCTGTAAAATTCCAGTTGAGCATGTCTTCTATTTCTGCTGAGAAAACTAAGAAATTCCTCCTTTTCAAACTATTTGTTCACAGGCTGCCAAAAACTTTTACCACCTGTCCCCAATTCCTCTCTCAGCCCTCTCCTCACTTTACCCAGACTCCTTTCACAGGAAGTCATAAGCCACCCCCCATTCCTCTCCAGGCACGAATTTACCATGGGTCTGGACCTGCCCTTTACCAGTTCTCTATTAATTTAAAAGCTGATAAGTCCTCTCCCTAGCTCCTATTTCCCCATCCTCTCTTCTTCGTCTATCTCACACTTTATTTCTCCATAGGAAAGAATTTGAACTATCGATCTGTCTGCTGTATAATTTGGATTGAGAAACAGAGCATGAAAACACTCTTTGAATACCTTCAGGGAAACATACTCTATTCAAACTATGTTTCTTTCAACTCTAAATTTGTAAACTATTCTTTTTTTTTTAAGGTAGTTCTGCCTAAAAGAGTTAAAAATTGACTACCCTATCAATTTTGCCCTCGAGGTTATACCAACTATTTCTATACTGGCAATAAAATCAACTCCATTTCTTCCAGGCTAGATCACAATTATTACTAGGCACATAGGCTGCTAACTGTCTCCAAGGCTGCAATAATTCAGTGGCCCAATACGATTTCAAATTTATAGCAGAAAGAGGCACAATAGTCATTTTGGCCTCTAGGGTGCCTTCTCACTAAAGACCATGAGCTCAGAGGTTACACATAACCTATAATAATAGTTGTGTCTTCCTAGGGTGTGATTGGAGAAAAGAAAATACATAAAAATGCCCTTGCCTTCTTATGCTAGAATGCGTAGCCAAAAGCACCCAAGAGCTGACATTCAGTTCAGGATTTCTGAGACCCTTCCTCCTTTCCTTGCTGTGAAAAATAATGATCTGTTGTTCTCTGACTGTCATTCAAACAATGGGCCCAAGAAGCCAGCATCTCTCTCCTCACTGGCCTCTTGTTCTCTAAATGTACTGCCCATCATCACTTTCCAAACCACATTAGTCATGACGTGCTGTCAATAATTACTAACAAATTGAAATCGTTGCCCAAAATGATGACTGCACAGGCCTACAGAATTGGTATTTTTACTGCAGTAAAAGGGTATGAGTATGAGGCTTCATAAGAAATTTTATGGCATTTTGGCTACTGATCACAGGTACAAATTATCCATGCTCAATTAAAGAAAGATGAAAGTTCAGCTTTCTATAATTAAACCAATAACTTGTTCAGCCTCAGGCTGGAAGTAAATGTTAAGGATTCGTGTCTTGCAATCCTGCATGAAGAATTAAAGAAGCAAACTCTATTATCACCGACTTACTTAAAATCAAGGCCTTATCCATATTGGAAATTATTCATGATGAGACTTTTAGATCAGGAAAAAATAAGTCATTCTCACACTCTTTTGGCTGCCTTGCAGGCAATAACTTTCTTCACTATTCTGTTTGGAATATTGCATCATTTAGATCATTCTTCTTAAGTCAATCCAGACATTTTCTTTAGATTCTGCTAAGAATATTATATGAAATTTAAGGACTGGAAAAAATACTTAAAGAGATATTTTAACATGATAAAAAAAGTCCAACAACCAGCTCTGCAACTTCCTACCCTCTGCTTCTATTTCCTTACCTATAAAATGGGCTGTGATGATTAGTTTTATTTGTCAGTTTAGCTAGGCTGCAATCCTTATTTATTCAACCAAACACTAATCTAGGTGTTTCTGCAAAGGTGTTTTGTAGATGTGATTACAGTCCACAGTCAGTTAATTATAAGTACAGGAGATTATCCTAGGTAATCTGGGTGGGTCTAGTTCAATCCATTGAAAGTCCTTAAGAGCAGAACTGAGGCTTCCCTGAGGAAGAAGTTCTGCCTGTGTCTTCAGATCATGCCAAGGAGTTCTAGCCTCCCCCTCCTAACAGCATGCCTTACAGATTTTGAAATTACCTAGCGGCCCCCAGTTGTGTAAACCAATTCCTTCCAATAATTCTATGTCCAACCATCCACCCATCCATCCATCCATCCATCCATCCATCCATCCATCTTTCTGCTTGTTTCTCTTGTTATACCTTGACTGATACATGAGCATAATAATGCCTATTCTGCAGCAGTGCTATAAGAATAAAATGAGATTGTATACATAAAAATTATTTTAACACAAAATAAATGTAAGGATGTGTATGTAGAATTACTATTTGATTTGACTAACTCAAATCGAGCTAACAACTCCATATAATCACTGCTCTTTCCTAACAGCCCTGTGATTTTGTTTTCCAGATTCTGCATATCTGTTACATTCTAAGGCTGCTTCACAACACTACCAAACCCAGCTTTACAGTTTGGAAGACTGAGAGAATCATACCCAAAGCCACAAACATCCAAATGTGGTGTTCTTCACAAGAAACTAATAATGAACTTGAGACAGAGTCTGCAGGGATAGGTATCAGAAGTCAAGTCTAAAGTATATGAGGTCTATGTTCAAACAGGAGCCTGGACATGACTGAGATAAAGAATGATTCCAGAGCTGGGCACACTGGCTTATGCCTATAATTCCAGTGACTCAGGAGGCTGAGGCAAGAGGATTGCTTGAGGCCAAGAGTCTGAGGCTGTATTGAGCTATGATTGCACCACTACTGTCCAACCTGGGGGACACAGCAAGAGCTTGTCTCTTAAAAAAGAAAAAAAAAGATTGAGTCCAGAGTTAGAGCTACAGGATAAAAAGAAGTTAACTGAACTCAGGGGGAGAAAGGAGGGGAACCTACTCCAAATTCTAGCTCAGTTCTTACCTAAATGTGGGCTGGCTCAGCTCCCAAGTGGCTGAGTGAGGTCATGACTGAGAAGAAAGGACCCCTGGCCCAAGTCGTTGAGTTGAATGACTCTTAGGTTGAGAAGCTTTCATACCTAAGAATCAAGTGGCCAGTGGTGCACTATGGGAGAGATGATCACCAAACTTTTCTTCTCTTTGAGGTCACACACCTAGATTACCTGCCCCAGTCTCCCTTGCAGTTAGATCTGGCTGTGAGGTTGAGTTTTAGCCAGTGGGATAAAGATGGAAGTTTCCACTGGCCTAACCCATAAATTCCTCCACAATTCTTCCCACTTTTAATCTTATGCCCCCATGTCGTCTCTTCTCCCAGCCTTCTTCGTTTCAATAAATGTCACTAGCACATATCCAGTCATTCAAGGAAAAACACAACGGAGAAAACCATCCTCAACTACCCACTCCCTTTACCTCACTCTTTCCCAGCATCCTGCAAAATCCGGCTCCAAATATAGCTCCAGTTTGTCCACTTCCCTCCCTCTTCTCCAGTCTATAACCTTCGTTTACTCCATCACCATCTCTCAATTAGACTATTGAAATAAAATCCTACCTGGAATTTAAACTCTTAACTGTCTCTCTGTTTCTATTCTTATCCTCCAATAGCCTATTCTATACACCATGGCAGAATGATCTTTCAAATCATTAATCCAGTTTTGTCACTTCACTGCTTGAAACTTTCCAGGAGGCTTCTCTTCCTTCGTAATTAAATAAAATTTGAACCCTGAATGTGGCCTAAACCCTACACATTTTGCCTCACCAACCTCTGTCACCGCATCTCTTACCACTATCACCCTAGCTCACTGGGATTTGTGCCACACCAAACTTCAAACACGCCAAACGTATTTCTGCCTTATGAACTTTGAACTTGCTACTCCTTTTCACTCCCGGAACACTCCTGCCCCAGATCTTTGCTGGTGCCTTTATATCTTTCAAGTCTCAGTTTAAATATCACCTCTTCCAAGAGACATCCTTTGACTACCATATATCAAATATCCCCTAAGCTCATTATTCTTTGTCATTGTACTCTGTTTTACTTTCGGAATTATTTGTTTTCTTGCATGTTGTCAATCTCCCTCACTGAATCTTTAGCTTCATAAGAGCAAGGACCTACCTAACTTCTTTATTTCACTGCTACATCCCCAACAGTATAATCTTGGTCATCTCATTCCCCTTTCTAACCCTTATTTTCTCCATTTTTAAGATGATAACTTGGGATTCGGTGCTTACAGGAGACTGGCTCTTGACATTCTTTGCATCCACAGTTCCAAGGAGGCTTTAGAGCTGAATACTTTCCAGCCAGTGACATTTCTAAATGCATTTTCCAAATGAAGTCAATGCCCTCGGGCAGCCCAGTGGGGAGGTCATGGAGAGCCAGTGAGAAGGAAGTCTGGTGAGTTGGATTGCATAGTTCCTTTGCTACACCATTCCAGCCATACTAAGGAGATGCACCTCATTAGGTACTAAATGTTTAGTGACTGTCACTATTAATTGGTGGGGATTAATACTCAAAGGAGACAGTAAATCTCATGCTGTACTCAATGACATCAGCCCCTTGCAGTCAGACAATGCACTGGGAGTTTGAATCTAAAGCACTACAAAAAAAGAACACAGAGACTATCCCTTCTCTGCTTATAAGAGTAAATATTGGTTGCCGATTATATGGAGCATCTCCTCAGTTACCAGGATCTGTATTAAATATCTTACATGCTTTTATCATTTCATCTTTACCTCGATCCTATGGCATAGTTCCAATATTATCCTCATTTTATGGATGGGGAAACTTCCAAATAGAGAGAAGAAGCACCTTGCCCAAGGTCACAGAGCTAATAATGATGGACCCTTTGATTGGGGTCTGTTTCATTCAGAAGCCTATGATCTTAGCTACTAAGTAATATTCCATTTCCTATAATTATCATCTCACCATATGATTACAATTTTTTTTATTCAAACCTTTTCCATTCTTCAAGTCTGGGCTCAAATGCTACTTTTTTTCACAAAGCTTTCTCTAACCGCCAGAAAGACCCATACTCGCCATCAGCATTCTCTGCATTGGTCATATAGAATCAATCACATAGGGGAAGGAGACTCAGTAACAAACATTTAATAGCATATACGGTATGCAGGCACTGTCACAGTCAAAAGCTTATGTTAGTCTTACAACTACCCTGAGAAAAATACATTCATATCTGTTTTGAAAGGTAAAATGCCTTGAGCAGAGTCTTATGGCTCAAAGTGGCAGAACCAGAATTTAAACCCAGGTCTGCTTGACTGCAGAGCCCAAGGCATTTCCACAAACTTACTATGAGCTCTTCATTATGCCCTTGGACTAAATAATTCCCCCTGTTATAAGTCCTCATAGCACCATGTGCTTCTTTATAGCCCCCACCCAAGTTATAATTTCATCTATGTTTGTGTGATTAATTTTAATTTCCTTTTTTAGGCCCTAACTCCATGTACAAATGACCATATCTCTTTTTGCTCTACAAAATCCCCAACACTTGCCAAATACAGTAGTCATGGACCTTATACAAGTATATTTGAATAAATGCACAAACCATGTACATTTCATTGCATACATTTAATACATAAATAGAGCCCTTCCCTGCTAGATTCTAATTTCTCTGAGGCAGGTTACCAACCTAATTTATTTCTGGATCCCTCATGATGTTCTGCACTTCATAGGAACTCAATAAACATTTACTGGATACATTTTGCTTATCAGTCTGTCTGTACCATTTGAAACCCTGTAACATCCAAGGCTTCTAAGTAGGCCTTGGATTTAATTATAGAATAAGATGACCACAGAAGAGTTTTCTAACCTAACAGATATAGATTTGAAAGCCATGGGGAGCATGAAACCCATGTCACAAAAGTGTATCAGTCAAAATAAGTTAAGCTATGCTGCTATGATAAACACAGCAGCTTAAAGAAAAGGTTTGTTTCTCACTTGCACTACACAGACATTGCAGGCTGTCTGAGGTCATTGTTCTACATCATCCTAACTCCAGGACCTAAGCTAACAGAGCATTTCTGGTTGCCATGGCAGAAGGAAAATGGGGCAAAGGCATATAATTCAATAGCTCTCACAGCTTTTACTGGAGGTAATGCTGTATCACTTCTTCTCGTATTTCACTGGCTATGTCTACCTTCAAGGAAGTGATGAAATGCCCTCTTACTCCACAGCAGGGAGGTCAGGCCAAAATATTTGCTGGATGGCACTAATGACCACCACCACAACAGACTGCATAGGAGAAAACACTGAGCAATTGAAATGGGAGAATTCCCTGACACCCCTTGCCGAACGTGCGACAGCGGTGTGGCTCATCTGTTCAGTGACCACTGCTCCTCAAACCCCTTATGTGAGGGGAGCATGCAGACAGGCAGGTTCAGGAGCCAGAGTAAGCACCCCTGGGCTCCAGCCCCAGGGCAGCATTCAGGGTTGAGAGCTTGCAACTCCCAGAGCCCAAATGGGCTGTGTTACAGTGTACTCCTTCAGCCTTGCCATTCGCGGGCAGCTTATCTGGTAACCAGCTCAGTGAATTCTCTGCCTTTTCACAATGGCAGAGGGCCAGTGTGACAGCTTTCTGTACCCAAGCTCTCGTCCAGCATCCCAGAAGAGTCAGGTCACATACAGACTTGAAGGATGAAAGCGGGGGTATTATTGAGTGGTGGAAATTGCTCTCAATGAGACGAATGGGGAGCTGGAAGGGGGATGGAGTGGGAAGATGTTCTTGCCCTGGAGTTTGGCCATCCAGTAGCCAATCACCTCTCTGACCATCCCCAGCCAAACTCCTCTCAGCATTCGGATGGCCCTTCTCTTCTCTCTCCCATGCCATTCTGCCACTTGTCTACTCTTCTCCTTGTCTGCTTCTGGAGCCTGCAGTCTGGGGTTTACATGGGTACAGGATAGGGGCTGTGGTGAGCCAAAAGGCAGCTTTTGGGCATGAAAACAGGAATGCCTGTCCCCATTTAGGGGCATGAGTATCCTGGTTTGATGGTGGGGCACTTGCCAGGGAACCACCCTCTTCTACCCAGTATTTCCCTATCTCCTGTCTGTTCTAAATGATTCATTTAGAACCTGACCTACTTTCTGAAAAAAAAAATACATCTCCAAGGCAATCTATTGTTATAAAATCACTGAAATTGCTAGAGTCTTTCCCTAGACTTTTGAGCAGTTGCTTTCTGGGTCTCAGTGTCCTTATCTGTAAAATGGGAATAAAAATAGAATTTCAGAGCCGCTTTGAAAATTGTCATGATGGCCAGGTGTAGTGGCTCATGCCTGTAATCCCAGCATTTTGGGAGGCTGAGGTGGGTGGATTGTTTGAGTCCAGGAGTTCAAGACCAGCCTGGGCAACATAGCAAGACCCCGTCTCCACTAAAAATACAAAAAATTAGCCAGGTGTGTTGGCACACACCTGTAGTGCCAGCTACTCAGGAGGTTGAGGTGGGAGAATCACCTGAGTCTAGGAGGTGGAGGCTGCAGTGAGCCGAGATCATGCCACTGCACTCCACTTCAGCCTGGGCAACCAGAGTGAGACCCTGTCTCAAAAAAAAAAAAAAAGAAAGAAAAAGAAAAATGTAATGATGTACATGAAAGCACCCATCATATGGCCTGGCACAAACAGTTGATCACTAAATATTAGCCTTCTAAGAAACATAATCTTCAAATCCAAGTATGGGCTTTAGAAATGTAAGAAAATTTAATTCCTCCAGATATATTAATAAGTGAGAGAAAACTACGCACTCACCCTCTAAACTTGACATTTTATTTTAATGATATTGTTGATTGTCTACCCGCTAAAATGACTTGCTGCACACAACTACCCACATATCCCTGCAATACGAGTACTCAAGTAATTTGAACAGGGCTAAATATACCACATTCTAAGGCAAAAAAAGAAAAAAAAAAGGGTAGGGAAAGGAAAGCAGTGGAAGAAAGCTCCTAAAACAACTGGAAACTACCTGTTCCTCCCAGGCAGAACCAACCACCCCATCCAATAGGCTATACAAGTCACCACAATTTTTCTACCCTTCTGCTTTACTTCCTATCTCCACATCCCTCCTGAGCATAGAGCTTGGTGCAGGATCACAGTGTTATACATTCCTATGTTCTTTTCTTTGTAACTAAGTCACAGGACAAAAAGCCCCAAGCAAGTGGTTTTGTCCAGTGATGCACAGCCTTCCTTCTCCCCTACTGTCCACACTCACTCAAGTGTGTGATCCAAGGAGCTGTAAAGGAAAAATATCCCCAAATATTATTATATTCCCACTCCTACTTATGCCTGCATACAAATGTTCTACAGGCAAGGGGAGAAGCACATGTTAAAGTTGTAATGTTTCTAAATAGACGTACCATGTAAATACCTAAGAAAGAGAAGGCTCCCACTTTTTTCCTCCCTCCTACTACCATCTTTGACAGTCCTCAAGGACAAGTCTCAATTCCAGGACACTAGCCATGCCTGTTAGCAGAGGGGCTATTAGGCAATAAAATATCACCGCTTACATGTTCTCTTCTGTCTTCTCTCCTTTTCATGCCACTGGATCGTAAGAATGTGGACTGGTTTGCACATCGGAAAAGACCTGGCTGTCTGATCAGTTTGCTTTTCTTCCTTCTTTTCTACCCCTGCAGCCTAAGTGGTAAACCGGTCTGAGTAAGGTCAGTACTGCACTTTAGATTATGAGTGACATAAACCAAGAAAGTATCAACTAACAACCATATGGCACTTTGATTCTCAAAATGGTTTTGGTTCTCTGTCTTACTCTATCTTCATAGCAACCTGTACTTGTTTCCTAAGGCTGCCATATCACCATGCCAAAGCTGGTTGGCTTAAAACAACAGAAATTTATTGTCTCATAGCTCTGGAGGCTAACAAGTCCAAGATCAAGGCACCAGAAAATCTGGTATCTGGTAAAAGCCTGTTTCCCTGTTTCCCAGGTCATAGATGGCACCTTCTCACTGTGTCTCCACATGATGGACAGGGCAAGGCAGCTCTCTTTGGTCTCTTTTACAAGAGCACTAATCCCATTCATAAGGGCTCCACTGCCATGATGTAATCACCTTCCAAAGGCCTTCCAGTATCATCACCTTACGGGTTAGGAGCTTAACATATAAATTTGGCAAGGACACAAATATTCAAGCACAGCAAAAAGTTTATATGTATTTATCTGCCCCTTCCTAGAACCGACCAAAGACTAGAGCTTGGGGCTAGCCCACTGCTCTGGACATACATGCTTTCCCCTCCCATCTCATGCCTCCCAGAGAAACTGCAGCTCCTGCATGCTTCAAGTGGAACTACTCTAACAACAAACAGCTACTGGAGAAGCAATGTTGCCCTCTCAAATGCAATATTCCCGGACTACGTGCTAATAAGTTACGTTTAAGAAAACTACTACTTACCCATCCACTATTTTCTTTGCATTTTTTGCCTACTGTTTTTGTCCACATAATCCGCTTCTCATGATACCCTCAAGAGATAGGCAGAACAATTATTACAGGTATACCTTGGACATATTGTAGGTTTGGTCCTAGACCACAAAAAAGTGAGTCATACAAATTTTTTTGGTTTCCCAGAGTTAGGTACTTGCTCTAGATTAGGCTTTGGCTTAAAGAAATGTTGTATGTGGTTTAATGTTCCATCCAGACTACTCAAACATTCCCCATATCAGCAGTAAGACTGTTTGCTCTCTTACCACTCATGTATTCACTAGAGCGGCATTTTTAATGTCCTTCAAGACTTTTTCCTTTGCATTCACAACTTGGCTAACTGCTTGGCAAAAGAGCTCTAGCTTTTGGTCCATCTCAGCTTTTACATACACCTTCCTCACTAAGCTTAATCATTTCTAGCTTTTGATTTAAAGTGAGAGACACATGATTCTTCCTTTCACTTGAACAGTTAAAGGGCATTGCAGGGCTATTAATGGGCCTAATTTCAATATTGTTGTGTCTCAGGGAATAGGGAGGATCAAGGAGGGGTGGAGAGATGGAGGAACAGCCTGTCAGTGGAGAAGCCAGAACACACGCAAGATTTATCAATTAAGTTTGCCGTCTTTTATGGACATGGTTCGTGGCACCCCAAAACAATTACAATAGTAACATCAAAGATCAATGATCACAGATCACTGTAACAGATATAATAATAATGAAAAAGTCTTAAATATTGTGAAAATTTTTCACATTTGAAACAGACACAAAGTGAGCACATGCTGTTGGATAAACCGCACCAATAGCCTTGCTTGATGCTTGCCACAAACCTTCAGTTTGTAAAAAATGCAAATCTGTGAAAAACAATAAAGCACAATTTTTAAAAATAAGAATCAAAAAAGCTAAGAGGAATTCACAAATATGCAACACAGTTTAGAAGGTGGTCCAGAATCCCAGAATCTTTTCTCCCCTTAAAGAACCTCCACTGCCCTCCCAACTGTAACATGGCCTTTGAAATCAGGGAGAATAGGGTCATAAGGTTTTTGAAGTGGAAGGAAATTAATCTTATAAAGTAGTACAGAAGGGAGAGTAGAGAACAAACAATTCCCAAGACACATAATAAAACATTGAACAACTGTCACTACCTCGAGGTGATCAGTGTTGGTGAATATTTTCACCTTTCCAAGCAAGAGAAATATGAAATATGGATAAACTTAGAAAATGAAAAACATAACACCTATGAAGTCCTTCCAATAAAAAGTAAAGTTTTATCATAATTACTGGCTCTGAAGTAATTTGGAAGCCCTACAATGACCTATTCTGTGGGTTAAAAACTGCCATCCATCACAAAACTCGTCCCTACCAAATCAATTTCTAAAACAATCAATAGTAACATACTCAAAAAAGAATGTCTGAGAAATAATAAGAGCCAATGAAACTAATCACGTCAGAGAAAACTCAAGCATGACCTTTTGAGCAATACCGTTTGTTGAGCTGACAACTCTGCAAGATAAATAACTTTTAAATAAATGAACATGGGCCAATAGTGAGAAAAAGAACTGTATATGAGCACAATTTCAACACAAAGCTCTAGTATGGCTTTCAAAGCAGTCATGCCTTCGCCAGAAACAAAACAGCTTCAATTTAAAGAATTTATCACAGGAATGATAAAATCTTTTGAAATGTCAGCACTAGGTCTAGAAATTATCAAAGGAAAAGAAAATTAAAAATAAAAATGAAAACCTTGCTGACAACAGCAAAAAAGCTATGACAATCCACCACCTTGTCAAATTATCTTTCTTTTAGTGGCTCTCTGGCATCAGTCTCCCATCCTCTGAAACTCATCCAAATGCTGTAGCAAACAGTTAAATATTTTATTCAGGTGTATGTTTATGTGCCTGTTTTAAAAGATATCTTTACCCACTACCCTCCATTTATCTGTCACAGTCTTTTACCATCAAGAGCATGCCTGTTCTCAGTACTATGTAATATTTATGAGATACTCACAGTGTGCTCAATGCAGATATCAACTGAAGGTCTGTCATCTCACTCAACCTTCTTGACCCAGAATCCCAGAAAAACTGATAAATAAACAACTACAGTAACAATATCAACAACAACATCTTTTAACAGATATTGAGCTGTTAATTTGCACCAGCACTGTGCTAAGGGCTCCACGTATAGTCTTATTTCATATGCACAACAGATGTGCAATACGGATGTTCTAAGTATCCCCATTTTACAATGAAGAAAATTGACACTGAGAAATGTTAGGGAACATCCCCAAGACCACACAACCAATATACGCCCAGGGTCTTTCCTGACTCAAGGGTCTCCCTGACTCAGATGCCTTACAAACAGCATTTAACCAACAGGCTGGATGACTTCGCTAGTTCATCTCTTCTCAGTGCATGTTGTTGAAATAGATACTGTAGTGGAGTGCGTTTTCTTCATGCAGTGTGTTGTTGACACTCATCTGAATTAATGCATACAGTGAAAAGGTGTTGAGAATAGTTGAAAAGTACTATGGTACAAATGATGATATGGTATAAATACAATGAAATGGAAAAATGTGAAAAGGAAAAAAGCAGATTGTAAAACAATACAGACAAAAGTACAAAATAATGTTAGCTAGCCTTTATTAAGTGTTTACTATATCTCAGATATTTTCCAAGTTATTCTCCTGTATTAATATATTGACTCTTTATAATAGCTCTATTTATTTACATGTACCAGGTATATTAGTTTTCTAGGGCTGTGGTAACAATTCCCACAACCTTAGCAGCTTAAACAACACAAATTTAGTATCTTTTAAATTTTTATTTTATTTTATTATTTTTTTTTTTTAGAGACAGAGTCTCGCTCTGTCACTCCAGTTGGAGTACAATCGAGTGATCATAGCTCACTGTAACCTTGAACTCCTGAACTCGTGATCCTCTGGTGTCTCAGCCTCCTGAGTAACTGGGACTACAGATGCACACCACCATGCCCCACTCATTTTTACATTTTTTGTAGAGATGGGGTCTTGCTATGTTGCCCAGTCTAGCCTCAAGTGATCCTCCTGTCTTGGCCTCCCAAAGTGCAAGGATTACAAGTGTAAGCCATCACACTTGGCCTAAAAATTTGTACCTTATACTTAGTTCTATAGTTCAGAATTCTGAAATGGAGCTCACTGGGCTATAATCAAGGTGTTGGCAAGGCCATATTCCTTCCCAGAGGCTCTAAGGAACAATCTGTTTCTTTGGCCTTTCCAGCTTCTAGCCACATTCCTTGGCTCTTGACCATCTTCCTCTATCTTCAAAGCCAGCAATAACATGCCAAGACTTCCTCATGCTGCCATCTCTCTGTCTTCCAATTCCCTGTTCCACTTTTAAAGACCCTTGTGATTACATTGGGCCCACCCACATAATCCAGGATACTCTCCCTATTTTATGGTCAGCTGATTAGCAACTTTAATTCTATCTGCAACCTTAATTCTCCTTTACCGTGTAACCTAACATATTCACAGGTTTGTGGGATTGGGATGTAGACATCTTTAGGGACCATTATTCTGCCTAGCAGAGTTGTCTTCTGATCCCAAAAGATTCACACATGTCCCAAGCCATTACACCAGGTAATTCTCATTGAATTTTCTCTATTAGAGCTCCTGCTATCAAAATACAGAAGCTAAAAAGGTTCATACAGTATGAAATAAATCCCAAAATTAACTAATAAAATATTAACAATATTTATTGGTCAGACATGGTGGTTCATGCCTGTAACCTCAGTGCTTTGGGAGGTCTACACAGGAGGATCACTTGAGCCCAGGAGTTCAAGGCCAGCCTGGGCCACATAGTGAGACTTCATCTCTACAAAAACTTAAAAAATAGCCAGATGTGGTAGCATGCTAATTGGGAAGCTGAGGTGGGAGGATTGCTTGAGCCTAAACTGTTTGAAGTTACAGTGAGCTATAATCACACCACTGCACTCCAGTGTGGGTGACAGAGTAAGATGTCTCTAAAAAAAAGCAAAAACAATGTTTAGCTCTGGGTAGTAGAATTATGTGTGGTTTTTGTTTCTTTCTTACTATGTGATCCATAATTTTATTTATTTATTTTTTTTGAGATGGAGTCTTGCTCTATTGCCCAGGCTAGAGTGCAGTGGCAAAATCTCGGCTCACTGCAAGCTCCGCCTCCCAGGTTCACGCCATTCTCCTGCCTCAGCCTCCTGAGTAGCTGGGACTACAGGTGCCCACCACCACGCCTGGCTAATTTTTTGTATTTTAAGTTAAGCAGAGACAGGGTTTCACCATGTTAGCCAGGATGGTCTCGATCTCCTGACCTCGTGATCCACCCACCTCAGCCTCCCAAAGTGCTGGGATCACAGGCGTGAGCCACCGCGCCCGGCCGTGATCCATAATTTTTACAACAAGCATGAATAACTTCTGCAATCAGAAAAAGTTATTTTAAAAAATAAAATGTGTCGAAATGAGTGCCAATAAAAGAATGTGCAGGATGACAGAGGGGCAACAAGGGTAGCACCACCAGCTGCACTCAGATGGGAAGGGAATTAAAAGCTGTCACTGAGAGGGAGTATGCCAGATGGAGAAATGAGCAAGGAGTCTGATGGGCCAATCCAAACCAAAGAATGAAGTCAAGGGCTGGAGGCCAGTTGCTCTTGTCTCCTCCTCACCATCACTCACTGCATAAGGCGTGAGTTGGGGATGGGCAGTTTGCTCATGATAAGGGACTCAGGTTTGGCAAAAACCACAAAAGGAATCTAAGAAAAAGGAAGGACATGGGTAAATCGAAAACCAAACTCATAGACTTGTGTTGAATAAAAGAAAGAACATAGAGAAACAAGTTCAAGTCCCACCTTCACAATTTACAACTGTGCCAACCTGGGTCAGTCTAGCTGCCTATCTGGTCTTTGGTTTCCATAACTTTAAAATAGAAAGGAGAATAATGGCCTGTGCCTCCCAGAGTTGTTATGAATATTAAATTACATGGTATACTTAGCAAACTATAAAGAATCATGACGGGGAAGGAAGGAGGAACCTGTGGTCCATAAAGCAGCAGCTAAAATGTCTCAGCCAAATAAAGGTGGAAAGTTGCAGGTAGGTGCAAGGTAGGCTGGCATTTGAGTAGTTTATGGGGATAGATTATTTTTAACAACATAAACACAGAGGTTCCAAGAAGTTAACTTGTCTCAAGTTAACAACAATAAATGGTAGAGTTGGAACCCTCTGGCTTCAAAGTCTGCTTTTTTCTCTGTCTCTAATATATGCCTTGTGAAACAAGAGATTCAAGGTGTTGAGAAAGTGGCAGAGCAGGGATTAGAGTCTAGATCTACCAACAAGTATAAGTGAGTGTTCTCTCTATGCTGGACACTGTTGTAAGTACTTTGTATATAGTAACTTACTAAATCATCCCAGTATCCATGGAAGGAAATTGTCCCCATTTTTATAGATGAGAAAACTGATGCATTGAAAGATTCAATAAAACCCAAGATCACACAGATAGTAGATGAGCAAATCAAGATTTGAATCCAGGCAGTATAGCACCACAATCTGTATTCACAATCACAAAGCCATGTTGCTCGCGAGCAGGTGTATACACATATATTCTGCCAGACTGCTCTGCAACTCCTTAAGCATTGTCTGCAAGCCCCCACGTCCATTCTACAGGGTCATGTACATAACAAATGCTCTTGAAAGATTTGTTAAGTTCAGAAATGGCCTTCGAATGCAGTAATATTCAGGGACATGATAAGGAATGAGGAGGAAAAAGCAGACATTCTGGGTGATGTACTAGATATGGAATACCAAAGGGACAACATAAGGAAGGTGCCTAGATTAAGGGACCAGGGACTGGCTGGATCCACACAGAAGGGGGCAGGAGCTCTGTTGAAAGATAGCTGGGAGAGTAAGAGGAAAATGAAGTAAAAGGAAAAGGGGAGGATAGGGAAATCATTTAGTAATCATATAGGAGATGAGTTCCTCAAGATAATATGTTGACATAGTATCTTTAAGCAAAAGAAAATACAAAACTGAAGAAAAAATCACTGCTAGAAATAAAGTAGAACAGGCATGGTTCCCCAAAAGACATTCTGGGAGAAGAAAAGTTTTCAATGAATATGCAAAAATATACAAACAATAACACACTCCATAATTCTAACCATTAACCCAATGCCCCATTTCCAAACAGTCAGGTTTAGTTAATAGCTTTTACAGTGCATTTAATTTTCAATTTGTGAGATGTCAATCTGGGAGGCTTTGTTGGAAACCAATGAGGTGAGATTACTCTAGCAATTACCCCCAAATAATGGGTGACTGCATTCAACAAAGCTGTAAATAAAAAATGCCTTTCTTTTCATTAGAGAGAATGAACAGCAGAGAAAAGAGGGCATTTGGGACAACATATTGGAAAAGGTGATCACTCTAAATATATAGTGAGCTTTCATGGGACAGATTTCTAGAATCCTATAGAAAAATCCCACCAATATACTTGTGTTTAAAAAAATAAAAAGGCAGCACTATTTAGCTTACTAAATTCAGCATAAGGCTCAAAGACGGACAGATACTATCTGTCCCACTACTACTCAATGCAAGGTCTACAGTCAGATGAGCACCTAACACAATTTGGTTTGCAGAGTTTTCAAGAAAGCAGTGTACTTTATCTGTACAGCTGCCCATTTCAACTGTCCCTTCTATGCTCATAGGAGCAGGAAGACAAAGCCCTTGGAAATTGCCATTCTGGAATTGAAAACTTAAATCCTCCAGACAACCATTAACTTTTAAAGGACATCTAAAACTGCAGCTCTGTGATAACCAAGAAGATGATGGTGATAGTTCTGCCTATGACTGAATACACAAATCTCTTAAACCTCTACAGCTGCTCAACAAAACAAAGAAATAAACCTTGCGTTTTGCAGAGAATCCATTCTATCATGTTATTCAACAAATTTGTATTCATCTCTGACTATGTTACTGTTACTGAGTATATGCAGTCACAATGGTGAGCAAAAATGAAAACAATTTCTGCCTTCATGAAGTTCACAGTATAGAGGGAAGAGAGGCATTAACGCATAATCACACAAATAAATGTACAACAAAAACTGTGATCCATGTTATGAATTTAAAAGGTGTCCCTGTGGGGAAAAAAAAAAAACCTGGAGCTGAGATCTGAAAAGTAAATCAGAGGTGACCAGGGCAAGACAGGGGTGATGTGCTGGATAAGGAGAATAAAAATATTCCTGGAAGAGGGGACTGTATATGCAAAGGTCCTGTAGCAAGAGGGACCACAATACAGTTAAGGAACTGAAAGAAGGTGCAGGAAGCCTGAGGGGCTACGGATGAGCTGAGATGGGAGAGACAGGCATGGTCAAACCACGCCAAGTGGAGGATTCAGGTTATTATAAATGCAGAAGAAAGACATTTGAAGCAGAGGCTGATAAACAAGTTATGATATGAATCATATTTACGTTTTGAAAAATCACTCTAGCTGCCCAGTGGTAAATAAATTGGTGGAGGCAAGCAATATGTCAGAACTAAAGTGATGGAGATTAGAGATTTCTGAACTTACATGACATCATATACAAAGTATTTGGGCAGAGCAATGAATAGCAGCCTCTTAATCCATGTTTGGCCTGCCAGGGCACAGATTGGTGAAAAACACAGACTGCTGAACTAGGATTCCTGGTTTGGAATCCCAGGAATGCCACTGTGTGCCCTTGTACAATTTATATAATCTCTCTGCCTCGGTTTTGTCACTGTAAAATGAGAATGATAATATAGGTTACAAAATCTTCATGACCAAATGTATTTTGAAATTCAGAATTTTTTGGACTTTTGAAAGGCATGAGATTACACTAAATATTCTGTAACAGCCCGAGCAGAGTCTTGGGTAGGACCCCATATTCAAACACATTAACATTCAAACACATTTTGAAGCAAGATGTATGATTATTAACACTATGTGGAATAAAGACCAATAAGTAGACTTATGTCAATCCAGATCAAGTTTTGCCATCAAATGAGTTTGCACCAACTTTCAAGAAAATTCTGTTTTTTCAGAATCTTTTGAAATTCAGAACTGCAAATGAGGGACTACGCATATGTAGTACCTTCCTCCTAGGGTTATTATGAGGAATAAATGAATCATTGTAAACCCTTGGGAAAGTGTTTGGCACATAGTAAATAGCATTTGTTAAGTAAATAAAGCTCTTAGGTACCAAACTAGCTAGCTGCATGAACTTAGGAGTTCCTACTCTGTAAATGGAAGGATGATAAGATGACCTCTGAGGTCCTTCCAGCTTTCAAGTTCCATAAGACCCCAAAGTGTCTTGAGGAATGTCTGTTTCCAATACTTTGTGGAAAAGCCAGTAGAGGACCCTGAGTCTATTTCTAATCAGTGTTAAAAGAAAAACTTTAGACAAATTAAATTTACCAGAGTTTAATTGAGCAAAGAATAATTCGAGAATTGGGAAGCCCCCTGATCCAGAATAGCTTCAGAGCAATGATGACACCAGACCAATTGTCCCATAGCACTGATGTTTATGGTTTCTTTCGAATAAACATAGAAATTGATCCTCCCAATCTTAAAAGTGGAGAAAGTTAGAATTGTCTTATTTGAGTTTCTTTCTCAGAAAACCAACCATCAGGACTCCCAGATAGTATCAAGGAACTGAAACTTACCAGACACCACATCTGGACAATGAAACACCAGATCTCTCACCCAGCATGATTGCCTAACTGACTCCCTGCTTCCTGCTGACCAATTCCTCTTCCTTATCCCTCATTAACTTATGTTTTTCTGCATGTAGTTACATTTCTTCCCTGCTATAAAAACTCCTGATTTTGGTTGGTCAGAGTGATGAATTTGAGACTGATCTCCCATCTCCTCAGCTGCAGCACCCCATTAAAGCCTTCTTCTCTGTTAGTACTCATTGTCTCAGTGATTGGCTTTCTATGCAGGGAGCAGCAAGAACTAGACCAAACTGCTGGCATTTTGGTAATAATGGGGTGGTGGGGGACACATAAGTGAGGTACAGAAACAGTTGCACTGGGTACAGCTTGGCATTTGCCTTATTAGAACATGGGTTGAACAGTTGGCAGCCTGTGACAGGCTAAAACTCTATGATTGGTACAAGAGTAGGTTACAGTCTGTTTACACATCTAGTTAGGTTACAGTGCACTGTGTAAGGAGAAACCTTTAGGCCAAATTTTAAGTATGTAAGGAGGCCGCTTTAGGCTACACTTAAATTAACAACAGGTAATGATGATGCTATAGCCATTTGATACCTGGTCCTCCCACCTCTTCTGTCCCACTGGTCAGTTCATTTACACTCAGACTTCGTTTCTGTATTTACCTCTCCTCTAATACCGTCTCACCCTCACTCTCCTACACCTCAGCCTGAACAGCCTCCCCTTCCTCATAGCACCCTTACCACAGATTCAGTCATGCCCTAAGCTCCTAATCACTGATACAAATCACCAGACTCCCAGAAAAAACAAACTCCTGAGCCAACCCTTGCCTGGGAAATGGAAGCTGACAGCTATTCTCACTGTGCTTGCTTTCAAATGTATTGGGAGCATGGTCAAACTGGGCATCAAAGAGTCTAGCCATATGACTTTGGGAGAGTCAGAAACTTAACTGCTCAGAACCTCAGCTCCCTTATGTGCAACATCAGAATGATAATAATAGCAATAGAACCTTCTTCACACTGCTACTGTGAAGGTCACACCAGGTGTAACACAAGTAAAAGTTACCTTACAAAGTGCAGCTTATTGTTATTATCAACTGTTGCTGCCAGAGGAGGTGTCAGAGTCCCAGCATCAGGAAGTGGTTGGTTCATGGGTCACAGGATAGTAAGAAGAATTTACCAAAAATCGTATAGGTTTGAAGAAGAAAATTTTATTAGATAGAAAGAACACTGCAGAGGAATGAGTGGGGTGCCTCAGCAAGAGAGGAATGAGTGCAATGTGGTGGATTTTTCCTTGGGAATATTTATGAATCTTAAAGTGGGTACTTAAGGGTAATTTGAACCATATTAGCCATGTAGGTCATGAAAAATGACTGCATTTGTAGGCATTTGGTACCTTGAGGTCAGCAAGGGTTGCACAATGAGTTTCAACATGCATGCATTCCGGAGATGTACAGCAATTCTAGTTACTTATACATTTTTGGGAAAGAAACCTGCAACCAGATGCCTGCTTTAGATAACAGGGAAGTCTAATATTCTAAATTCCTCAAATAAGGAGTTTTGTCTCTGGATGGCCTGCTTGATGGCCACCAGGTGATCTTTGCTTCCCTTGGTTGCCTTATAATTGAAATTCTTTCTGGAAGGAAAGATGTCCTGATAATGAATAGTCCTCCCAGGAAAAGAAAAATCTGCATTTTCAATGGTTTATTTAAAAAGGAAACAAGCATTTATTGACATCTTTACATATGCCAATGCGATCTGAGAGACTACACTTTTATCAATTAAGACAGACACTAAGGTTAAAGAAACCAGGTTACCTACCAGTAGAGCGTTCAGGGCCTGGCTGGCATGGTAAATTTCTAAATGCCCACACATAAACTGCCTAACAACAGGAGCTATCAGGCAGGTTTACAACCCAGACCACTATAACAGGACCAAGAGCCAGCCTTACAAACATTCTGATAAGCTACTGCAGAACTTAGACCAGTTTCAGCAGCTTACAGAGACTGCACACAAAATGTTTTTGTGTCCTGTAGTTCACTTTTTGATGTACAGAGCCAAATTCTACCTCATTTTAATGCTAAAACCCCACCCCAAAGTGAACATGGGATGTATGTTACATATACATTTACCCGTCAGGCATGCTCACAGCTCCCGTCATAAATACGTGTAGCTTTTCCCCAGACCTGCTGAATATGCATGATAAAGACCCTGTGAAGCATAAAACCCAACCTGTCCTTTCCCTCTTCAAAGAGAGAGCACCTTCAGTCCATGCTAGAGACCTTCTCTTCCTGGTTTACAAACTGATATCACCAATAAAAGTCTCCTTTCTACTATTTAGCCATCCTGGTGGTCTTTTGGAAGACACCAGGCACTATTCTAGATATTTTTACATGTATTATATTATTCAATCAGAAAACTTACTTTTGTGGACAATGTCATCATATCATATACCTTATTAAATTATTATATGTTTCTTGGTCTTTATTTCAAAACAAATACAGTTTGATGAAAGTCAGATTTATTAATCATAGATTGGTAGCTTAGAAATAATAACACCTTAAATCAGTACAGCACTTGACATTCTATAAAGGGCTTGGCCAGTCACTGCTGAGCTTGATTGTCCCAACTGAGGCTGAGATAATAATGGCCCTGTCAGAGGCATTTGAACCAGAGTGACTTCATCTTGAATAGGAGCTGGGTAAAATAAGGCTGAGACCTACTGAGCTGCATTCCCCAGAGGTTAGGCATTCTTAGTCATAGGATGAGATAGGAGACCGGCACAAGATACAGGTCACAAAGACCTTGCTGATAAAAGAAGATGCAGTAAAAAAGCTGGCCAAAACTCACCAAAACCAAGATGGCAATGAAGTGACCGCTGATCGTCCTCACTGCTCATTCTATGCTAACTATAATGTGTTAGCATGCTAAAAAACACTCTCCCCAGTGCCATGACGGTCTACAAATGCCATGGAAACATCCAGAAGTTACCATATATGGTCTAAAAGGGGAAGAAACCCTCAGTTCTGGGTTTGCTTGCCCCTTTCCTGGAAAACTCATGAATAAGCCACACCTTGTTTAGCATATAATCAAGAAATAACTATAAGTATACTCAGTTGAGCCACCCATACTCTGCCTGTGGAGTAGGCATTCTTTTGTTTCTTTACTTGTCTAATAAACTTGCTTTCACTCTTCTGTATGGACTCATCCCATATACTTTCTGGCACAAGGTCCAAGAACCCTCTCTTGAGGTATGGGTCAGGACCCCTTTTCAGTAACAGCCTGATAACAGGAGAATGGCATGAACCCGGGAGGCAGAGGTTACAGTGGGGAACTCAGGAATTGAACCCAGGTCTACAGAACGCATGCTCTTAACCACTGTGCTCTAATCGTTGTCTCTGCAGTCCTGAGAAGGAGTATGCTTCAGCCATATTTTAATGAACAAGTGCTAAATTTCTTTTCTCAGATAATTTCTTCAAGCTGTGTCATTTGGAAGGAAAATAAAACAGCATGGGACACAGCAAAAAGTGGTGAGTTTCATTAAACTGATGTAACAAATGGAAGCACAGAGGAAGAAACACTCTGATGGTCACTTGCAACATGTAAATAAAAAAGCAAGGTTTGCACCCTGGTGCAGTTCTCCACCCTCTCTGGCAAGTCCTCCTAATAACTCTGATTTATGGTATGTAAAGTTCTACAGCAGAAGGAAAATCAACTCCTGTTTACCTTGCCTCACCATTTCCCCTCCCATCGCAGAAGGTACTGTGCAAAGCCACTGTGCAGACTTAATAGTTTCTTCCGCATTTCAAGATGCTTTTTCTCACTGCTTTTTTGCTTTTTTTTCTGCAATGAGACAGAGAAGCAATTACCTCTCCATCTGCTCATCTTGATACCTATGCTTCACTGGGCTAGAAAGAAGAGGAAATGAGAATGGGAAATCTAAAACCAAAGGCCTAGAGCCTGAAGAAGATGTACAAAGTTTTTAATTCAATGAGATTTGCATGTAAATCTGCAGTTCAAGTTTCCATCCTACTCCACTTCTAAGAAAAACCTAATTGCATCTGACTAAGGCAAGACAAACAGAACCGTATTTTTAAAAATAATACTTTTAAGGTTCAGAGAATCTACTATAACTCTATCTTGCATTTCTACAGTGATTTGTGCTGAACAAAGCATTCACATACATTATCTCATTTATTTATTAAAGCAGTGCTAATTCCTTAAGCAATCATTTGAACTTGGAATTTAAAAGGATTTGGCAGAAAAAAAAAATTATCATTTTGAGTGCCTATGGAGTGCTAGCCATTGTACTGAGTGATTTGCATTCATTATCTCCAATCCTTACAACAACCCAGCAAGGCAGGAACATCAGCCCTGGTCCCAGCAGAGTTTAAAGTCATCCAACAAGGATTGCTGCAGTAACCTGAGGCTAGCAACAGCTCTGAGAACTCAGAGAGGGTTGCAAATGGCAACACCAAGTATGGCTTCCCATGGAGTGAGGAACCAACCCTTGTGATATGACAGGGAAAAAATGAGGGGAATAGATACTCTTAACTCACTGCTCACCCGCTGTCTGATCTACTGCTTCTGCCTCCCTTCCTGCTCCATTGTCTAAACACAATTGGAACCAGAGCACAAGGGATCCCACTGATGAAACCCAACAGAATGAGCCTCCTGGGGCATAAAGCAGGGTAGGGAAGGGTGAAAAGTGGATCTGGAAGGGAAACAGAAGACGTTCAGCACAGTCCATCCCTCCCCCAGCAACACTCCCCCAGGAACCCTCCCCCATCACTTACTGTTATTTTTAATTCAAAAATTGCAAAAATGCCGAAACAGGATGAAATGATATCAATTCAGTCATCTTCCCAACAGAAACCCAAAACATGAGCAACCACCAAAACATGGTTTTCATAAAACTATCTTTTTTCATAAAAATATGAGAGTAAAAAGTGAGGAGATAACTAGTTAACATAAAATATAACTGTTATATTTCTGAAACCAACCAAATTGTCTCATAGAATGATGTTTATGGTTCTTGAATAAACAGAAATTGGCCCTCCTGGTATTAAAGCTTGAAACTTACATTTGTCTTATCCGACAAACTTTCCTTTCTCAGGAAATCGACCCTCAGGCTTCCCAGATAGTATCAAGGAAACTGAAACTCACCAGATCGGTGAGATGCCAGACCCCTTATTCCTCATGATTGCTTCCTTACTCTTTCTTAATTTCTGTTTTCTAAATTCCTTCCTGCTATATACACCCCTAACCCCATTTTAGCTGGTTAGAAAGAACAGAGTTGAGGCTTGGCTCCCATCTTCCCAGCTGATGTCACCTGCAATATAACAAAGCCTTATCCCCTGGCAAAACTCATTGTTTCAGTGATTGGCTTTCTGAGCAGTCAATGACAGGACCTAGACCGAACACCTGGCATTTCCATAACAGTTCCTGTGGCTTCGCATGTAAGCATAAGACCTAAGGTGATAAGCATAGCAGCCAGCCTTCTTCCACCACCATTCCTTGTTTGCCCTATCCTCTGCCCATTTCTCAACTGGATGGTGTTCCTTACTGAAAAATTAACCACAATCTTGATTTATGAAGGGCCTGAATTCGTTAGGGGATAACCTCATTATCCCCTGGTAATCAGGACCAGTCACCTCACTGAATGCAGTGACCCCTTTTCTATACAATGGTCCAGCTACATGAGGAGCTCAGAATGGCTAGGGGCAGCTTCAGCTTCCAGTTCACTAGGATCATGACTCTTTTAGAAGTAGTCTTTCTTTGGGCATTAGCATCTCCAGAACATTAAGCAGAAGTACTTCCAAAGGGTTATTTGGTGTATCAGTAAGACAGGCCACTCTCATCTCCACCCTTGGTTCCCATACCTGGGCATTCTGGCTATAAGGGATGACACTATATTCTAGCCATTGGTTTTGAGGCATATATACCATATCATGAAGGAGAGCACTCCAAATTTGTAGAACGTTGCCTTCCTACCATCTTCATAACTGAGCCTTTGGCAGGCCATCCCACTATTCTGTTAAGTAGCTGCTTCTAGATGATGTTGCACATGATAATGCCAATGAATTCCATCAGGCTAACTTGACTATGTCATACCTTTTGCAAGAAAAACTGAACCCAAGTCATAAGCAGTATTGGGGCAGATAAGGCATTCTGTACAGGAGGCAATTGAGCAAGCTCTGGGGCATCCCCAGAATGGGCAGCTCATCCACCTGGTTATGGAGAGCCTCATCCACTCTGGGTGCTCTCTATGGACATTAACACAGTACACAAATATCCGTGCTCAATCAAAGAAATCCATTCATATACTTTTCTCCCAGAATTCTGATGTCCTGCAGGTGCCCAGCCCTACTCAAGAGAGTGGGAAGTTTTGGGTCCAAACTCAACCTGAAACCAATTGTCAAGAGAGCCCTTTGGTGTCATTCATAGGTCATCCCCACAGAGCACAGAACAAGGTAGAGAGGATAAAGACTGTAACCAGAGGGCAAAGATATTCAGCTCTGTAGATATTATTGTCCCTTTTTTCAGATAAAGAAACTAAGAGTCCAAAAAGCAAAAATATTTTGCCTGAAGTCACACAGCTAGAAGAGGAAGTTGAGGTTCAAATCTTCCATTCTAAAACTTGTGTTCTTCCCTAGGCCATTAGCACCACATGGAGGAAGAGAAAGCCTCTCGGCTTCCTGTCAAGCAGAATTAGGTTCATCTGAGATGCAAACCAATTACCAGCTTAAAACATTTTCTTACATTGATAAGTGAAATCCAAAGTTCACTCCTGTGGTCATTAAAATTAAATCTTAAAGATTATGATGAGCAAGGAATTCAAAGAGCTTTATTAGCTTGCTCAGTGGAATGTGTTCTTAAAGATGGCTTCACCCCCAATCCTGAGCCACCACAATCACAACCTCCAGAAAGAGCAATCTGTCCAATAGAAATATAATGTGAGCCACATTATCAAAGTTTCAAAAATTTACATTTTAAATTTGAGCCACATTTTAAAAAGTAAAAAACAATGTAGCAATTTTAATAATATACTTTAACACAATATGTTCAAAATATTATTTCAACATGTAATCAATATAAAAATGTTTGTGGGGTTTTTTACATTATTTATTTCATACTAAGTCTTCAAAATTCAGTGTGTATTTTGTACTTACAGTACATCTCAATTCAAACTTGCCACATGTCAAACGTTCAACAGCTGCATATTGCTGATGCCTACGTATTGAGCAGCATGGTTCTAGAGATGAGAAGGCCTTCCACCTGCTGGCTGTGTGTCTTCTCAACATCTCAGATGCCACATCCTGAAAATAGGGATCATAGTACTCTTGGGACTAAAACAAATAAGAAGAAGAAGAAGAAATAATAATAACATGAATAGGTAATATTTATTTATTTGTCATGTGACAGGCATGCTAAATTTTAGAGAACTTACAGAACTTAATTCTTATAACAAACTACAACGAAAAATCGACACTTAAAATGATTAAGTGTCTTGCCCCAGGTCACAGCTAAGATAAAAATTTGAGCACTGACAATTTGAGCACTGACAATCTGACTACAGGGCCTGAACCCTTTTATGAAAATAATAATAATAATAACAATAATAGCTACAAACATTATATTTAAATACCCAGGAAGTTGATAGAATCAGCAAGGCCAAGAGCAAGGCCTCAGCAGGGCCAACCATGCATGATAAATGGAGCCATTATTATGACACTGTCCTCAAGAGCTTAGAATGTTGTAGGGAGAAATAACACATAGGATGAGATAACTAGTCACAGAAGGCAGTTTATGGCATGTAACAGGCAAACAAAAGTGAGCTCTACACAAATCCATGGGGGCAGTGATCCGTGTAGGGTCTTAGGGCCCTGCAAGGGAGAGATGAAATACAACAGCAAATGCAAGTAGGTCCCACTTCGAGGTCATGTGTGACTTGTGCAATCACTTAGGGCCCTGTGCTCAGAAGAGTGCCACACTTGGTTAAATATTCAGCTATCATGGTCCTGAAATTCTTAATAATTTTATCACTGAACTTACATTTTTTAAGTGAAGTCTGCTGGGACAATAGAGAATGTTCATGAGCAGAGGAGATACAGGTAACATGCAATCTATGTGTCCTCTTCCATTTCTTGCTACCTATTTGCATACAGCATTCATGATGCCCCATGAGCACATGTGTGGGAGTTTACTGAGATTTAAAGGGACTACGAGGTGAGTGTGTTATGAATATAACTTGAGAACTAAGCTCTGATTTTTTATCTCGCCCAAATTCCTACCTAAGGGGTCTAGGGGGTCATGCTCTATAAACCATAAATTCTGATCAGATGGGTTTTATTCTATATATCGTGACTTACTTTTCAATCTGACTCTGGAATACCATTATGAGATAAGGAAAAATATATAACCCCAAAATATATTTTCTTGCCACACTTTGAAATTACCCTGAAAAGTCTCTTGTGGGAAAAATCCACATCCTATAGAGAATCCCCTTTCCCCTTTGTTTTCCTTACTTTCTTTTCAGATTCAAGAGATAATCAACTAAGAGCCAGATACCCTTGTAGCTCTGATAAGAAACATACAACCTGCTCTCTCTGAAGTCTGCTATCTGAGAAATTCCTCTGCACAATAAAACTTAGTCTCCACAATCCTTTATCTTAACCTGAACATTCCTTTCCATTGATCCCAGGTCTTCAGATAAACTCAACGAATTATGACCCAGAAAATGTTTAAATTTACTGATAGTCTGGGAGCTCCCACTTTGAGTTGTCCCACCTTTCTGAACCCAACCAATGTATTTCTTAAATGTATTTGATTGATGTCTCGTGCCTCCCTAAAATACATAAAACCAAGCTGTACCCCAACCACCTTGGGTACATGTTCTCAAGACCTTCTGAGGGCTGTTTCACAGGCATGGTCACTCAAATTTGGCTCAGAATCAATCTCTTAAAATATTATACAGACTTTGACTCTTTTCATCAACAAACGGAGTAAGAGGACAGCACCGTGAGAAGCCACAACGTCTCTTTGAACAAGAAATTGCTTCAATCACAGCATGAAGTCATTCTTTCTAAGAGACACACCATTCTAAGAAACGTGAACAACCAATGAAATTCATCATATCCTTTCTTAATTATGCTACTTTATTAACTAACCACTCATGCTGAAAACGATGACATAGAAGAAAAGGGAAAGATAGCGCAACTCATATTTATTTTTCTTTCAGTCCTTTCTTTTTCTTTCTTTTTTTTTTTTTTTTTGAGGTGGAGTCTCACTCTGCTGCCCAGGCTGGAGTGCAGAGGCGCCATCTTGGCTCACTGCAAGCTCCGCCTCCTGGGTTCAGGCCATTCTCCCGCCTCAGCCTCCTGAGTAGCTGGGACTACAGGTGACTGCTACCACGCCTAATTTTTTGCATATTTAGTAGAGACGGGGTTTCACCATGTTGGTCAGGATGGTCTCAATCTCTTGACCTCATGATCCACCCGCCTCGGCCTCCCAAAGTGCTGGGATTACAGGCGTGACCCACCATGCCTGGCCCCCTTTCAGTACTTTCTTACTCAACAGTAAGCTTAAGGCAGAGATATTGGTAGACTGTGTGCATATCAAGAAGAAGAATAATAAGTTGATTTAGCTTTGTGTAGTATTTTCACTGTTCTGGTAAGAATAATACATATATATTTGTATATATATATGTAAGCTATGAAAAACAAGTTGAGTAATTTTGGTGATTCTACATACAAGTTAATTACTCATTTACTTGCATTTAAAACTGGCATTAGGAGGTGCTTCCACGATGGCTGAATAGGAACAGCTCCAGTCTGCAGCTCCCAGCGAGATCGACACAGAAGACAGGTGATTTCTGCATTTCCTACTGAGGAACCTGGTTCATCTCATTGAGACTGGATGGACAGTGGGTGCAGCCCACGGAGGGCGAGCCAAAGCAGGGTGGGGCATCGCCTCACCCGAAACACCAGGGATTGAGGGATTTCCCCTTCCTAGCCAAGAGAAGCCATGAGAGACTGTAACAGGAGGAACAGTATACTCCTGCCCAAATACTGCACCTTTCCCATGGTCTTTGCAACCAGCAGACCAGGAGATTCCCTATGGTGCCTGGCTCAGCAGGTCCCATGCCCACAGAGCCCAGCAAGCTAAGATCCACTGGCTTGAAATTCTCACTGCTAGCGCAGGAGTCTGAGACGACCTGGGATGCTGGAGCTTAGCAGGGGGAGGGGCATCCGCCATTGCTGAGGCTTGAGTAGGCATTTTTATGCTCACAGTGTAAACAAAGCTGCCAGGAAGCTCAAACTGGGTGGAGCCCACCACAGCTCAGCAAGGCTGACTGCCTCACTAGATTCCATCTCTGTGGGCAGGGCATATGTGAACAAAAGGCAGCAGCCTCTGTCAGGGATGTAGAGAAAAACCCCTCATCTCCCTGGGACAGAGCACCTGAGGGAAGGGGCAGCTGTGGGCACAGTTTCTGCAGACTTAAACATCCCTGCCTGACAGCTCTGAAGAGAGCAGTGGTTCTCCCAGCATGGCATTGGAGCTCTGATAATGAACAGACTGCCTTGTCAAGTGGGTCCCTGACCCCTGTGTACCTGACTGGAAGATACCTCCCAGTAGGGGCCGACAGACACCTCATACAAGAGAGCACTGCTTGGCATCTGGCAGGTGCCCCTCTAAGACAACGTTTCCAGAGTAAGGATCAGGCAGCAATATTTGCTGTTCTGCAGCCTCCGCTAGTGATACCCAGGAAAACAGGGTCTGGAGTGGACCTCCAGCAAACTCCAAGAGACCTGCAGCTAAGTGGCCTGACTGTTAGAAGGAAAACTAACGAATACAAGGGGCCTGACTGTTAGAAGGAAAACTAACAAATAGAAAGGAATAGCATCAACATCAACAAAAAGGACATCCACACCAAAACCCCATCTGTAGGTCACCAACATCAAAGACCAAAAGTAGATAAAACCGAAAAGATGAGGAGAAACCAGACCAGAAAGCCTGAAAATTCCAAAAACCAAAATGCCCCTTCTCCTCCTAAGGATCACAACTCCTTGCCAGCAAGGGAACAAAACTGGATGGAGAATGAGTTTGACAAGTTGACAGAAGTAGGCTTCAGAAGGTGGATAATAACAAACTTCTCCGAGCTAAAGGAGCATGTTCTAACCCATCTCAAGGAAGCTAAAAACCTTGAAAACAGGTTAGAGGAAAGGCTAACTAGAATAACCAGCATAGAGTAGAACATAAATGACCTGATGGAGCTGAAAAACACAGCACGAGAACTTCATGAAGCATACAGAAGCTTCAATAGCTGATTCGATCAAGCAGAACAAAGGATATCAGTGATTGAAGGTCAAATTGATGAAATGAAGTGAGAAGACAAGATTAGAGAAAAAAAGAGTGAAGAGAAATGAACAAAGCCTCCAAGAAATATGGGACTATGTGAAAAGACCAAACCTATGTTTGACTGGTGTACCTGAAAGTGATGGGGAGAATGGAACCAAGTTAGAAAACAGTCTTCAAGATATTATTCAGGAGAACTTCCCCAACATAGCAAGGGAGGCCAACATTCAAATTCAGGAAATATAGAGAACACCACAAAGATATTCCTCGAGAAGAGCAACCCAAAGAGACAAAATCATCCGATTCACCAAGGTTGAAATGAAGGAAAAAATGTTAACGGCAGCCAGAGAGAAACGTTGGGTTACCCACAAAGGGTAGCCCATCAGACTAACAGCGGATCTCTCTGCAGAAACCCTATAAGCCAGAAGAGAGTGGAAGCCAATATTCAACATTCTTAAAGAAAAGAATTTTCAACCCAGAATTTCATATCCAGCCAAACTAAGATTCATAAGCAAAGGAGAAATAAGATCCTTTACAGACAAGCAAATGCTGAGAGATTTTGTCACCACCAGGCCTGCCTTATAAGAGCTCCTGAAGGAAGCACTAAACATGGAAAGGAATAACTGGTACCAGCCACTGCAAAAACATGCCAAATTGTAAAGACCATCAACTCTATGAAGAAACTGCATCAACTAACAGGCAAAATAACCAGCTAGCATCATAATGACAGGATCAAATTCACACATAACAACATTAACCTTAAATGTAAATGGGCTAAATGCTCCAATTAAAAGACACAGACTGGCAAATTGGATAAAGAGTCAAGACCCATTGGTGTGCAGTATTCAGGAGACCCATCTCACATGCAAAGACACACATAGGCTCAAAATAAACAGATGGGGGAAGATCTACCAAGCAAATGGAAAGCAAAAACAAAAAGCAGGGGTTGCAATCCTAGTCTCTGATAAAACACACTTTAAACCAACAAAGATCAAGAGAGACTAAGAAGGCCATTACATAATGGTAAAGGGAGCAATTCAACAAGAAGAGCTAACTATCCTAAATATATATGCACCCAATACAGGAGCACCCAGATTCATAAAGCAAGGTCTCAAAGACCTGAAAAGGGACTTAGACTCCTACACAATAATAATGGGAGACTGTAACCATCCACTGTCAATATTAGACAGATCAAGGAGACAGAAAATTAACAAGGATATCCAGGACTTGAACTCAGCTCTGGACCATGCGGACCTAATAGACATCTACCAAACTCTCCACCCCAAATCAACAGAATATACATTCTTCTCAGCACCACATCACACTTATTCTAAAATTGACCACATAATTGGAAGTAAAACACTCCTCAGCAAATGTAAAAGAACAGAAATCACAACAAACAGTCTCTCAGACCACAGTGCAATCAAATTAGAACTCTGGATTAAGAAACTCACTCAAAACTGCAAGACTACATGGAAACTGAACAACCTGCTCCTCAATGACTACTGGATAAATAACAAAATGAAGGCAGAAATAAAGATATTCTTTGAAACCAATGAGAACAAAGACATGATGTACCAGAATCTCTGTGACACATTTAAAGCAGTGTGTAGAGGGAAATTTATAGCACTAAATGTCCACAAGAGAAAGCAGGAAAGATCTAAAATCAACACCATAACATCACAATTAGAAGAACTAGAGAAGCAAGAGCAAACAAATTCAAAAGCTAGCAGAAGGCAAGAAATAACTAAGCTCAGAGCAGGACTAAAGGAGAAAGAGACACAAAAAAACCCTTCAAAAAATCAATGAATACAGGAGCTGGTTTTTTGGAAAGATCAACAAAATAGATAAACCACTAGCAAGACTAATAAAGAAGAAAAGAGAAGAATCAAATAGACCCAATAAAAAATGATAAAGGGGATATTACCACCGATCCCATGGAAATGCAAACTACCATCAGAGAATAGTATAAACACCTCTGCGCAAATAAATTAGAAAATCTAGAAGAAATTGATAAAGTCCTGGGTACAGACACCCACCCAAGACTAAACCGGGAAGAAATTGAATCTCTGAATAGACCAATGCCCTGAAATGCTCTGAAACTGAGGCAATAATTAATATCCTACCAACCAGAAAAAGTCCAGGACCAGATGGATTCAGAGCCAAATTCTACCAGAGGTGCAAAAAGGAGCAGATACCATTCCTTCTGAAACTATTCTAATGAATAGAAAAAGAGGGAATCCTCCCTAACTCATTTTATGAGGCCAGCATCATCCTGATACCAAAGCCCGGCAGAGACACAACAAAAAAAGGGGAATTTTAGGCTAATATTCCTGATGAACATCAATGTGAAAATCCTCAATAAAATACTGGCAAACTGAATCCAGCAGCACATCAAAAAGCTTATCCACCACCAAGTCAGCTTCATCCCTGGGATGCAAGGCTGGTTCAACATACATAAATCAATAAACATAATCCATCACATAAACAGAACCAACGACAAAAACCACATGATTATCTCAATAGATACAGAAGAGGCCTTGACAAAATTCAACAGCCCTTCATGCTAAAAACTCTCAATACACTAGGTATTGATGGAACGTATCTCAAAATAATAAGAGTTATTTATGATAAACCCACAGACAATATCATACTGAATGGGCAAAAACTGAAAGCATTCCCTTGGAAAACTGGCACAAGACAAAGATGCCCTCTCTCACCACTCCTATTCAACATAGTATTAGAAGTTCTGGCCAGGGCAATTAGGCAAGAGAAAGAAAAAAAGAGTATTCAATTAGGAAAAGAGGAAGTCAAATTGTCTCTGTTTGCAGACGACATGATTATATATTTAGAAAACCCCATCATCTCAGCCCAAAATCTCTGTAAGCTGATGAGCAACTTCAGCAAAGTCTCAGGATACAAAATCAATAGGCAAAAATCACAGGCATTCCTACATACCAATAACAGACAAACAGAGACAAATCATGAGTGAACTCCCATTCACAATTGCTACGAACAGAATAAAATACCTAGGAATCCAACTTAGAAGGAAAGTGAAGGACCTCTTCAAGGAGAACTACAAACCACTGCTCAATGAAATAAAAGAGGACACAAACAAATGGAAAAACATTCCATGCTCATGGATAGAAAGAATTAATATCATGAAAATGGCCATACTGCCTAAAGTAATGTATAGATTCAATGCTATCCCCATCAAGCTAGCACTAACTTTCTTCACATAATTGGAAGTAAAGTTACTTTAAATTTCACATGGAACCGAAAAAGAGCCCACATTGCCAAGACAATCCTAAGCAAAAAGAACAAAGCTGGAGGCGTCATGCTACCTGACTTTAAACTATACTACAAGGCTACAGTAACCAAAACACCATGGTACTGGTACCAAAACAGATATATAGACCAATGGAACAGAACAGAGGCCTCAAAAATAACACCACACATCTACAACCATCTATCTTTGACAAACCTGACAAAAACAAGCAATGGGGAAAGGATTCCCTATTTAATAAATGGTGCTGCTAGGAAAACTGGCTAGGCATATGTAGAAAGCTGAAACTGGATACCTTCCTTACACCTTATACAAAAATTAACTGAAGATGGATTAAAAACTTAAATGTAAGACCTAAAACCATGAAAACCCTAGAAGAAAACCTAGGCAATACCATTCAGGACATAGGCATGGGCAAAGACTTCAGGAATACAATACCAAAAGCAATGGCAACAAAAGCCAAAATAGACAAGTTGGATCTAATTAAGTTAAAGAGCTTCTGCACAGCAAAAGAAACTACCATCAGAGTGAACAGGCAACCTACACAATGGGAGAAAATTTTTGCAATCTATCCATCTGACAAAGCACTAATATCCAGAATCTACAAAGAACTTAAACAAATCTACAAGAAAAAAACAAACAACCCCATCAAAAAGCAGGTGAAGGATATGAACAGACACTTCTCAAAAGAAGACACTGGCCGGGCGTGGTGGCTCACACCTGTAATCCCAGCACTTTGGGAGGCCAAGGTGGGCGGATCACGAGGTCAGGAGATCCAGACCATCCTGGCTAACATGGTGAAACCCCATCTCTGCTTAACTTAGAATACAAAAAATTAGCCAGGTGTGGTGGCGGGCACCTGTAGTCCCAGCTACTCGGGAGGCTGAGGCAAGAGAATGGCACGAACCCGGGAGGCAGAGCTTGCAGTGAGCCAAGATCGTGCCGCTGCACTCCAGCCTGCGCAACAGAGCGAGACTCCATCTCAAAAAAGAAGCCATTTATGCAGCCAACAGATATATGAAAAAATGCTCATCATCACTGGTCATTAGAGAAATGCAAATCAAAACCACACTGAGATACCATCTCACACCAGTTAGAATGGTGATCACTAAAAAGTCAGGAAACAACAGATGCTGGAGAGGATGTGGAGAAACAGGAACGCTTTTACACTGTTGGTGGGAGTGTAAATTAGTTTAACCATTGTGGAAGACAGTGTGGCAATTTCTCAAGGATCTAGAACTAGAAATACCATTTGACCCAGCAATCCCATTACTGGGTATATACCCAAAGGATTATAAATCATGCTACTATAAAGACACATGCACACGTATGTTTATTGTGGCACTATTCACAACAGAAAAGACTTGGAACCAACCCAAATGTCCATCAATAATAGACTGGATAAAGAAAATGTGGCACATACACACCATGGAATACTATGCAGCCATAAAAAAGAACAAGTTCATGTCCTTTGCAGGGACATGGATGAAGCTGGAAACCATCATTCTCAGCAAACTATCACAAGGACAGAAAAACAAACACTGCATATTCTCACTCATAAGTGGAAGTTGAACAATGAGAGCACATGGACACAGGGAGGGGAACATCACACACCAGGGCCTGTCATCGGGTTGGGGGCGGGGGGAGGGATAGCATTAGGAGAAATACCTAAAGTAAATGACGAGTTCATGGGTGCCGCAAACCAACGTGGCACAAGTACACATATGTAACAAACCTGCACGTTGTGCACATGCACCCCAGAACTTAAAGTATAATTAAAAAAAAACTGGCATTAAACTATATAAGATGAATAGTAAAATTCATGCTAATAATTGAAATTTAAATTTTTATTTATTAACAATACTAAATAGTAAGTAAAAAGACCATGCTAAGTCAAGAGAAAGAGACCATGGAACAAAGAAAAAAGCTAGATATTTTAGTCCTTTTCAAGGCATTTTTTTCTTGCTTTTAAACAAGAGGGCCCATATTTTCACTTTGCACTGGGACTCACAAATTATGTAGCCAGCCCTGTTGGCAAGAGTGCAGCTTCCCCTCTCCTATGCTAATAGCAGACATTACTGATTGCATATGGTACTGTTCTCCACTGAGCCGAAATATGACCTCAAAATCTTTTTGAAAGCAGGGTTCAAAAGTGCAATCTGAGCAGGCATACAAGCTAAATCTATGGGCATCCCTCAAAATCAAACTATTCAGATGGAAATGGGGCTGGCTTTCCAGACAATGAAAATACTGGCTGGTGTGTTACCAGAGTAATGAGTAGGCCAAGCTTGCTAAACTGCAAACTATCTACTACCTGTGAACGTATCATCCCAGTTCCAAATGTAAAACAACATAACAAAAATCAGCCTGACAAACAAGATAATTAGACTTAACTTTGATCATGTGTTTCATTAGTTACAGAAATGGCCCACAATTTAGAGTTCTTTCTGATTATGTTAGAGTAGGAGCCTCTAAAAAAATGTATAATGCAATAAATGGATCAATATTTGTATGGTGCTAATTATATGCCAGGTGCTATTTTTAAATGATTTGCGTACATTAACTCATTTAATCCATATAACAGGCCCAGTGTGGTAGCTCACACCTATAATCCCAGCACTTTGGGAGGCCACAGCAGGAGAATCACTTGAGGCCAAGAGTTGAAGTCCAGGAATTTGAGTCCATCCTGGGCAACACAGTGAGACCCCCATCTCTAAAAAAAAAAATCAAAAAAAGTTTTAAAAATCCATACAACAACCTATGAAGTAGGTACTGTGGTTATCTCATTTTTATAGGTGAAAAAACTGGGACAGAGAGGGGTTTAATAACTACCTCAAGGTCATCATCTAATCAATAACAGAGCCAGGTAGTGTGGATTTAAAGTTTATACTCTTAAAATCTCTTGAAGAAGTCGCTGCAGAAGGTGTCCATCACAGACTTGGCAATGTTTTGCTAAAGATGTTTTCTCGGGAAGCTCTCGGGGTTTTCTCTGGGTTTTTTTCCTCCTCCTATGTGACATTCTTTGTCATCTGTACCTCAGAGCAGTTCTACTTGAGTTGCCTCACAGTCCCTGATGAGCAATTTCACCCATTTTAGCCCTTCCCACACTAACCACGAATTCAAGATCAGCCCAAGAAGTAACAACATCCATGTCATCAGCTCAGCCAGCCAAAATACCCTGTATTCCAGCTTTTGTAAATATTATTAGCTAACACCTCGCTTCAATCCTTAAAACCACACACCAGAATCTTAGAGTTGGAAGGGTTTTTGGAAATCATCTAATATAGGGATAATAAAAAGGTTTACCTCACATGCCCATTTTGATCTGATCGATTGGTAGTAGATGCCTGGAGTGACATGAGAAGGGTTTTGATACCATTTGGAGTTTACTGAAATAAGGTACACGCCTGACATGTACCTGAGAGAGCAGCAGAAGCTCATATGCTGTCCTAGCAGTACAGTGTAGCTCTTAGGAATATGGGCTCTGGGGTTAGATTTCCTAGGATCAAAGTCTTGCTTCACTGTTTGCTGATAGTGCAAACTTAAGCAAGTTTCTAAATCTATCTAAGTTCTCTTGTTTGTGAAATGAGGCTGATAAAATCTACCTGATAGGTTGATTGTGATAATTTAGTGAAATAGTATATGGAAAGTGCTTATTGGAATATCTAGCATGCCCTAAGTACTCATCATGCTGTTAACACATATTGATCATAAGCAACTTGTCGTATCTGGCATGGGTCCTGGAGGTGACAGTGGCAGTAACAGTGCCATTTATATGCCATTTCTGATCTAGTCCTATCTTTTAAACCTACAGATGGAGAAGGTGAAGCTGCAGAAACTGTGGGGCTTTCCCAAAATCACATATATTGTCTCCTTCAAAACTAAAGGCACTCAGGAAACATAATCCTCTTGCCCTGGCTCTGCCTCTCCCTGCGTGCAACCTCAGGCAAAGCACTGCTCTCTGGACTTCAGTGTCCTTATCTGTATAATAAATGAGTCAGAATCCAACTGATCTTCACAGAGTAGTCACTCCCAGAGGGTCCTGTATCTCCAGGGGGTGAGGAACACTTTTACCAGTAGTTCACTGGACGTTACAAACAGCAATTCTTTACTTCCAGTTTTGACAGTGTCAGTGTTAACTAATCACTCCAGTATTCCTTGCACAAATGCACACATACATTCCATTTGCTTTGATCTCAAACTTAAGTTTTTTATGAATGAAGGCTACAGCTGGACACCAAAAGATTATACCATTAATTTTTAAGTATGCCTCAGAGGGTCTAATGGGCTATGACCCACAATGGTCATATCAGCGGCATTCCACTTCCTCTTGAGCCACTGGCCAAGCTGGTATTGAGGTGCATGCCCCAGTTTATCTCCAGCCCTCCTAATCTCAGACTTTCTGCACCTATGCTAATACTTGAACCAACTCTTCTTTTTTAAATTGAATCCAATGCAATGTACCTGGGAACCCTGCTTCAAAATCTGATGCCAAATCTAAAACACTGGACAAAATCCAGGTTTTTATTTATTTTCTGATGGGCACTTGCTGCTAATTAAGCATCCAAACAATGTTCTAAAAGGGAAGAAAAATCATAAAATATGGACTTAACATTAATTGCACAGACATACATGTGATATACGTTACCTTTATAGCAGGAACCAATAAAAGAATACAATATAAAACACATATTTGTACTAGATAATTTTGTATAAATATTTTAAAGGTTTCTTAACTCAGGGATTAGAGCACTGGTTTTATAAAAGAGCAGGTCACATATTCAAATTTCACGAAGACATTCCTGATGTCTTTCAAAGAAGTATAACACACATATTAAGAATCTGGACTCAAGAGCCACATTATCTGAATTCAAATCTTGACTTTCTCACTTCCTAGCTGGTGACCATGAGCAAGTCATTAAATAAATTTTCTTACCTCAGTTTGCTCAACTGAAAAATGGGAATGATGATGATCTGGTAAGAATTGTTTAAAGGACTCGATACACATTAAGCGTTTAGCCCAGTGACTGCCCACATTTCAAGACAAAGGTGAATTCAAGCCTCTTGACATAATGACCTCACTTTTCAACTTATTTATTGCCTCCTATTTTACAGATAAAGAAACTAAAGTTCAGAGAAGAGCTGTTGCCTAAAGTAGCGTTCACTGAGCAGGTCAGGACAGGACACTACTTAGTAGCAAAGCCAGGACCAGAACCCAATTTTTCTAAACCTCAGAGCACTACCTTCCTCAAATCAGTGTTCCTTCTGCCTCATCTAGGGTAGATACACATATCCGTCTTCTTGCTTCACTGCCTGCTTCTACTCAGATGGGCTTCCTGAGAGCAAGATCCCTGTCATATTCTCATTGCCTGGCACCATTCCTAGCATATAGTAAACTTTATTATCTAATTGAGTTGAATTCATTCATCAGCTCTTTACATTATACACCTAACTTCTTTTAGATGTTGCCAATAAGCTGATTGCCAGTTATTTAGTTCTTAAGGAGACAGTCCAGTAGAGTGGTTTAGAAAAAAAGGCTCCACAGCTGGGCTGTATGGGCTCAAACGGTACTTCTGCCACTTCCTAATTAATTTGACCATGGCCAGGTTACTTCACCTCAGCTTCTTCAGTTATAAAATGGGACAATAACACCTCTGTCATAGGGTTATGAGTGATAACTTGGAATAATATGCAATGGTCAATTGTATGTGTGGACTTGACTAGCCTATAATCTCGGTTACTCAATCCAACACAACTAGGTGCAGCCACAAAAGGATTTTGTAGATGTGTTTAACATCTACAATCAGGAATTCTGACTGATAAAGTATGTAAAGCTCATACCTGGCCCAACATACTTAATGAATGTTAACTGCTAATAGTGTTAGTGATATTTCCATTGTTGTTGAACACATACTGAAAGCCTTAATACAATGACTTTAAGTGTGAGGGTATAAGTCTTTGTCTATAGTTGTCCTGAAGGGATTATGCCTGCAACTTACTTTCAAACAAGTAGTTTGGAACTGTGTATAGATAGATATTGATCAAGCACATATGGGAAAATATTAACATTTGGGGATTCTGATGACAGGATATATGGGAATTCTTTGAACTACTTTTAAAACTTTTTATGTCTGAAATCATTATTTTAAAAAAGTTAGGCTGGGCATGGTGACTCACACCTGTAATCCCAGCATTTTGGGAGCCCAAGGTGGGCAGATCGCTTGAGCTCAGGAATTCGAGACCAGCCTAGGCCACACGGTAAAACCCCATCTCTACAAAAAGTACAAAAAAAATAGCTGGGCAAGGTGATGCACCCTGTGGTCCCAGCTACTCGAGAGGCTGAATTGGGAGAATCGCTTGAGCCTGGGAGGTCGAGGCTGCAATGAGCCATGTTCATGCCACTGCACTTCATCCTGGGCAACAGAGTGAGACCCACCCTGTTTCAAAAATTAAGTAATTAATTAATCAATTTAATTAAAAGTTAAAATTTTAAAGTCAATAGAATTAAATTACATTTAAAATGTTCCAACAGATTTACTCTGGCGACAACCAAAGGTCTGAGACAAGGATTGCTGATGTGGAGTGAAAGAGATTAGTCAAAATGCCTATTGTAAACATTTTAAAATTATTAATCTATTTAATAAACAACTCAATTACTCATATTTTAATTGTGCAATATTACCTCTATGAACTATTAATGAATAGACATTTTAAAAAGAGAGAAAGAGAGATTACATCCTGTTTGGGGGAGATTAGAGAGAGAATGGGTATGATTTCACCAGGAAAAAATGAAAGATGGAAAAGGAGGGTCTCTCAGGCAATCAAAATAGGCTAAGTTAAGTCAATCTATTTTAGATGATGAAATCTATGTCTGTTTAAACTCTTTTTCTGTGTAATAAGTGCCCAGCAGATAAATGACCAGAGTGGTGCACTGCCTGACAGAGGTTCATATTTAAAAGTTCCTCCTCCAAGCACAGTGCTAAGAAATTTATTTAGAAAATATCTAAATGTCTCCTGGGTCTAGAATGTTAGAGACAATGGCAGGCCCTCCAGCTAGATCAAAGTGCACCCCATGGATAAACATGCCCAGACTGAAAAGGATGAAATCCTTGGCCATCTGCTGGGATGCAGCTGTGTTCTAACACCTCACTTTTGATTAAGAGATCGCAAACTGACTTGTTAATATTGTAATTCAAACTTTGTTGGTGGCTACACAATTGGAATCTCACGGACAGTCTGCCTACCCTTTAAACATGACATTTGAATTAATACCCTGTCCTTTTTGCAAGACACACGTTACTAAAAATCACTGGAACCTGAAGGCAGCAAAAGTTCAGCAATCAAACCCTGAATCCTGATCACCACCCTTCAATGCCCATTGTGAGGAGCTCTAGTTAAGCTGATGAGGATGTGTCAGCAAACCAGAGCTCATCACCAGGGTGCCTATCGGCTGCACCCCAGCGTGACTATGAAACACCCAGAAGAAGCAAAGAAAAGTCTATGTGTCTTGTTACTTTATCTAATTCCCCCAATATTCTGCTACCACTATCGTCCATTTGCAACTTGTTCCAAGGAAAGCACATTCCATCCAAAATTAGGGTCTTATAGAAGAACTTATACCTCTGGCTTATTTTAAAACATATATTTGAAAGCCTACCAAATATGTAATGCCTTATTAGACACTGTACAAAGATATATGTGACACCATGCCTATCCTCAGAGAGTTTATATTCTGTGGGAGAGATAAAACATAAATATTAACCAGATACAAATACAAATACAAATATGACATCATCGTTGGCACACAGGCATGTCAAAAAAAAAAAAGAGCTTAGAAATGGACTTTGTAGGGTTAAGGTGTTCACCAAATGTTATCGTGTTTCTCTGAGTGGTCGGTTTGGGGATGCTTCTTGCCTTTTTCTCTGTACTTTATGATTTGTTTCAATTTTACAGTAAGTATGAATCATTTTTACAAAAGCAATGATGTTTATTTCAAGATAGAATAGGAAAGAAAAATGGGTTCATGGAGGAAATGACACTTTTTAAATAGATATAATTCAGAGGAGTAATAATGAATTTGCTGGTTATCTGACCCCCACTCTAATTCCTTTGGAAGTCATTAAAGGAAGAAAGGCACCTCTTCCATGAGCCTGGGCAAATTCAGAACTCCCTGCTTCTTGCTCCTAATTATTCTGCCAGTAAAGTCCAGGAAAAATGCAAGTGGCATAAAAGCCAAGGGTCTTTTCAACCACTGGACCCAATAGATTGACTATACAGGAGGCTACTCAGGAGTAGATGTTTTGAGAAATGTTGTAATTTCCCAGAATGTCAGTAACAAGTACAGCTCATGTTTCTAACCTGCCTGTGAGTGTTCCTCCACTCAGCAGTCATAGCAGCCAATGGAATGATGTGGAAATAATTCACCTCTGCTCTAGAGAATCTGCTTGAGAAATTACATACAACAAAACTTTCCCAGACACAGGATACCTGAAGAAAATTACTTGATTAGTAAGAACCAAAGCATTTCCAGAACCAAGGCAAGGAGCTGAAGTAGACAGAACACAAGACAATGAAACTCAAGACTTAAGTTTCTTCCTGACTTTCACACTTAGCACAACGTGTGATCTTTGATCCATAGAACTGCTCTTGAGTTTATTAGCAATATCACTTTGTAAATTGGGAAGATAGTACCTTGTCCTTAATACTATAAAGGGTTATTTTAAAGATTGGTAAATAATAATGTTCTTTGTATCTTGCAAAAGGGTATGGTTAAAATTCCTAGAGTTTAGAAAAACATTGTGTGGTTATCTTGTTTAAAGATGAGGAGAGAACCATTATCCCTCAGAAGTGCCAATTTTACATCTTTCCCAGTTTTCAACATAACAGGCCAAGTTTCAAACAGACCATCTTGAATCTTCCAGTGACAAGTCAATGAAATATAAGCTTTACGGTATGTGTCTTGATTCATTTATTCAGGAAATAGATGATGTCTATCTACTCTATTCATATTAAAATAGAAGACCCATCCTATATTACAGACTCAGAGACAGATTAGGGGTGGGCCAACCATTCAGGTAATTAGGGCCCCATCAAATAGGGGAAGCTAAAAAAATGGCTCTTGGGATACTAAATTGTATTTTAAATGTAATGAGATGAAGAACATGTGTTTCCCAGTACTTCAAGTAGGGATAAAATATATGTGGCTGGGAACAATTACTTAATAAACTGCTTTGGGTGCTCTGTGAGTCCCCAGAAAGGCAAGTCCAAGATGAAGCCTTCTAAGAAGGGTGGATGTGAAGAGCCTAGAGTTTTGGTTTTGCTGAGGGGAGAATATAAATTTGGGGGCCAGAGCTTAGACAATAGAGGTGAGGTTGAGAGCTTCCACCAGTGATGATCTTTCTTCATCTTTACCCCATAGAGTGCTCAAATTCACCTCTAAATGAACTATTAAGTACATCTCTTCAAAGAGGCATCAAATTATTAGCCTGCAAGAGATACCCACATGTCTTGTTAAATTGTGAATAGTCCCTTTTGTCATTCACAGTCTTAAAGTATTGAGAAACATAATTAAAACAAAAGTTCATTCTCCCAGTCATTCAATAATTTCCATATCCCTTCTCCTTTACCTAGACCACCCTGGACAGAACTGATGTCATATATAAATGCTACAGAGACTTAGTATTTCTTGTTCTACTTTGTCCTTCTCTTTTACCTAAAGAACTACAAACATGAGACATGCAGTTGTTTTAATATAAAGCCCAAAAGTGGACAAAAATATTGCTTTCTTGACATTATACTATGCACCTTTCCTACAAAAATAGACAATACTCCCATGATTTGATATTGTTATCAATCATTCCTTTCCTCTTCTGCCTCTCAAAAAAAAAAGAATACTCAAACCACCTAGTCTAGCATGAAAAGTGTATAAAACTGAAATGTGCAAATATCTGAAGTGAAACTCAGTCCTGAGAAGCAATCTATGCATCCGCTGGTGCAAGTTAAAGCCAATTGCTTCCAACAAGATCCACAACACAATAAGGCTGGGGTTTTAAACACAGAGAACACAGAAACAAGGGCCATTAAACAACCTGGCTGTTAGGCAAAATATACATTACCCAAACCATGATAATTAAACCACTAAAACAATAGCCCTGCAGTGTTTATACATCTAGAATCAGAAAAAAAAAACCAGAATTATTGCCATTAAACTGGGGTAAACTAAAACATCTAACAAAGAATAAAAGAATCCCCACCCCACATTTATTATTTTAGCTTCTTCTCCAAATTATTTCGGTCCTTTGTGCCCTTGGAAAGTCACTTCACCTCTCTGGGACTTATTTTCCTCTGTGAAATTAAGAGGTTGGGTTAGATAATATTTACAATACTGAACAGCTGTGTAATACAACACAAGGGAGTTAGAAGACCTGGTGTCTCATGCCCGATCCGTCATGAAATGTTAGGCAAGTCATTTAACCTTTCCTGAGTACCAGAATTCCTCATCTATTAAATAGAGACAAAATCACCTGCTCTGCTTATCTTACAGGGATGAAGATAATCAGATTGCAAGTGGTTAGAGAACTGTAAATGCCATACAGTTATAATGAACTAGAAGTATGGTATGGTTTGGCTGTGTCACCACCCAAATCTCATCTTGAATTTTAGCTCCCATAATACCCTCATATTGTGGGAGGGATCCAGTGGAAGATAATTGAATCATGAGGGCGATTTCCCCCATACTGTTCTCATGGTAGTGAATAAGTCTCACGAAATCTGATGGTTTTATAAGGGGAAACCCCTTTCACTTGGCTGTCATTTCTGTCTTGTCCGCTGCCATGTAAGACATGCCTTTTGCCTTCCACCATGATTATGAGGCCTCCTCAGCCTTGTGGAACTGTGAATCCATTAAACCTCTTTTTCTCTATAAATTACCCAGTCTTGGGTATGTCTTTATCAGTAGCGTGAAAACAGACTAATACAAAGTACTATCATCATTTTAACTTCCCAAAAAACATCTAATAGAAAAGATCCTTCCCCCACTTTAGTTTCCAAAGAGCGATCACTAAATAATGATTCTGTGGCGCTGAGCAACTTTGGAGCGAATGGCTGATAAAGGTACTGGAAAGCCAATGTGGGGTAGTGAGAATCAGAAGACAAGTCCTGACACAGACTCTGTGTGTGACCTCAGCCAAGGTATTTAATCTGATTGCCTCAGCTTTCTGATCTTGCAGACATGGAGCTGGGCAAGTTATAATACCAGACGTCTACTGAATAGTTACTATGCAGCATGCCTTCTTTCAATTACACCTCAAAATAGCCATATGACATAGGTAAGATGACCATTCCCATCTTGCAGGTGGAGTGTCTGGCACTGCACAGGTATGTAACTTGCTAAGGGTCACCTAAAGCTCAGTAACAGGCAGTCAGTCTAACTTCAATGTCCATATTCTTGACCTCTAGCCAGTAGTTCTCAAACTTTTTGGTCTGAGGATTCTTAAAAATTAAACTATATTTTTCCAAAAAGTAAAATAGTAAGAAGAATCACATTGTTTTACAGTTTTAGAAGTCTCTTTAATGTCTGGCTTCATAGAAGACAGTAGGAGAAATGGCCATTACTTCCCCATCACAGCCCCCAATAGCAATCAAACAAAATATTATATAATCAAATTGAAAGGAAACGGGAAAAAAATAATTACAATTAAAACAGCACCATTTTAATATTTATCTAATAAGCATCTTAAGTTTCTAAATTAGAAGGTCACCATATTTAGTGAATGAAATGTAATAATAATCATGAGATTCTAAACTGCATTTTATACTTCAGTGATAATCTCAGATAAATCAGCCATTCCCAGCAATTACTGATATTTTATTTTTGTTAACAGCCTGAAAAAGTTTTTGAAGATAAATTAATGATTGAGAGCTTGATTTGAAAAAAAAAAAATGCACACTCCTATTTGATTCTAAGAAGCTGTAATACAATTTTTCCTAAGCAGAAGTATGGACTAAGGAAGAAAATGATAACCTGTGTAGGCTGATAAGTCAGTGAGATGTATACTTTGGCTCCTACTGAGAAGATGGGGGTCCAGGTAGCCTCTGAACTCAGGTGAGTATTCTCTTTGGACACCTCTGATTTACTTCCATGATTTCCTTCCTTAAACCTGTGCCAGACCACTCCTTCTTCCATCTATTCCTTCCACTCTCCATACTCAGGTAAGACCAGTCTGCTTTTTACAATGCCCTGATATTGACATTCAACCTTAGGAAATAGGCAAAAATCATATTCTGAATTCCTTTCACTGCTTGGTCCACCAGGTAAACATCACCTCACACTGAGACAATACATATTTGCCCAAAAAATGTTTTGTGAACAACCATTATGCACCTTTATCTTCTCCATGTCTTTATGCAAATATCATCTTAGCAAGGCCTTCAAGAGCCATCCATTACCACAAACACCACTAATATCACCACGTCTCTACTTCTTCCCTCTCTTCCCTTCCTCCTTTATTTTGTCTATAATATTTATCACTAGCACATTTTAAATTTCATTTATTCATTTCATTTACTTATTTTCTATCTCCCCAGCTAAAATGTAGATTCCATGAAGACAAATATTGTTTTTTATGCTTCCCTCACTGTTGAGTCCCCAGCACCTAGGATGGAGCCTGACATATATAAATTTATTTCTGCCTTTATTGCACATAGTTTCTTCCTTACTGAAGAGAATTTAAGATGCACAAGTCTCTGATTGGCCATCCGGATCAATTTCCCCACCTGACTCAATATGTGTAAGCTCTTTAATTCCAGAGAGAGAGAAATGGGATGAGAAACCACACACAGAAAAAATGTGTTGAATGAATGAAAGTGATTAGAATGAATGAATATATGGACAAATAAATGTAGCAATCTAGGTGGGATGAAAAAGAATAATTTAAGTCATGGACTATCCTCTCAAGGAGCCCACAGTCCACCAATGACTCTCAACCAGGTATGTGTGACAGATGACATACACCCCTGTCACACAGTTCTATGGCCATGACCCACACTGTGGAAGCTGGCACTAATAACATGAAGTGCAGATTATGTATAATTATTCCTCATGTATTCTGAAACTCCACCCTTTTGCTCCTACTCACAAAGCATCCAAGATCTAGACTGGACATGGTGTTTGCATAGGGGTGACCTTGAATCAGTTCTATTTTGTAAAATAAATTTTCTTAAAATGTAATACTTTCCCTATGATTAGTAATCAGTTACTCATAATACAACTCTCAACAATTGGCAACACTTTAGAATGTCCAGCTCTGCTTTGTAAAACTGCTTGCCTAGAAAACAGGATGAAGAATGTCACTTGAGAAATAAGGAAAGCTACTTGGTCTATTAGAGAAATATGTAATAAACAATTGGAAAATACTTGGTATAAAAAAATACAAACATTGTTTTCAGGTCTTATTCTTTGGAATGTGAGCTCTTATTCTTTGTCTATTTTCCCAACGCCTTTCTATCACAGAGCCTATCATACACCTGGAACTCCAGGGATTATGAATAAATAAATAAAGCACTGGATAAAAAACTAAATTGCAGAACAAGGGAAGAAGAATACATTAGTCATTAAGTGATATACCAGAGATCCTAAAGGCCTCAAACCTATGCAATTCCTAACTCATTCTTTGAAACTCAACTACCTCCTTTTAGCAAAGTCTTTCTGACTTCCCCAACCCAAATTTCATTTTCCTACATGTTGATCACATCATATTTTTGTAGTATCTTCTTTAAGATGCTCATCACATTTCATCTCATGCTGGTCCTTCATTTTCAGCTTCAGAGTTCTTTCATTTGCTGATCACTACTGCAATCTCAGACTGGCTCCTTTGATCTACATACTCATGGAACCATGTTCCATTCTTTCAGGGCACTTATTTCAGCGGTAGTTACACAATTATCTTTTTATTCATTTGGCTTGAGACTATCTCAAATCAACAAACTGTGAGCTCCATGACCCTAGTGACCACATATGATTTTGTTGACCAGGTATTCCCAACACTAGCACAGTGCCTGGCCATAGCAGGTGCTTCATTAATATTTGGTAAATGAATACATTAATGAATAATATGTAATTTGAGCATATGCACAGCAGGTCCTCGAATAATGCTGCTTCATTCAACATTGTTTTGTTATAGAATTGATGAAAGGAAAAAAAATCATTTCCTACCCAGGTCCACTATCTGTGTGGAGCTGACACATTCCCCTGTGTCTGCATGGGTTTTCTCTAGGTACTTTGGTTTTCTCTCACATTTTGAAGCGTGCATGTTAGGTGAACTGGCATGTCTAAGTTGTCCCACTCAGAATAAATGCAGCTATGTGTGAGTGCACATTGTGATGGGATGGGGTCCTGTCCAAGGTCAGTTCCCACCTTGTACCCTGAGCTGCTGGGATAGGCTCCAGCCACCCATGACCCTGAATTGGAATTAAGCAGGTTGAAAAAGAATGAAGGGATGAATAAATATAAACGACTGTAAAATAAAAATTTGTGAAGTGTACAGTAAACATACAGATGCCTGACAATAAACTGTGCAGTATAAAAGCACCCAGCAAACCCCCCATATTTGTTATTGTTTGTTTTTGAACTGCATGGTGGTTGGAGGGGCTCCTGACAATTTTCACTTTGCATTTATTCCTTGATTTAACCTGCCATTACTACAACCACTGTCACTCACTGATTCATTAAAAATTGGGTAAACATTATCTTGTTTTTATCATTCTTTCTTAAATATATACATAGTTCACATTTATTTCAATGCTTAATAGAAGTATGATGGGAGGCCGAGGCAGGTGGATCCCATCCTGGCTAACACGGTGAAACCTCGTCTTTACTAAAATTACAAAAACTATCCAGGCGTGGAGTCACACACCCGTAATCCCAGCTACTCGGGAGGCTGAGGCAGGAGAATGGCTTGAACCAGAGAGGCGGAGGTTGCAGTGAGCCAAGATCGCTCCACTGCACTCCAGCCTGGGCGACAGAACGAGACTCCATAAAAAACAACAACAACAACAACAACAACAACCACACATTTCGGGTCTTTATGTAGAAGTTTGGTGATGTTTTGTGACCAGAAATATGCCATAGAAACTTAACTCTTATTTATATCAGTTTCATTATACATTGTTTCACTTAGTGTTGCTGCTCCTAAGAACCTATGGACATTAAGTGAAGACTTACTGTGGTATCTTCCCAAAAGACAGCAAACTCCTTTACCTCTTGTAACAGGGAATCTGACGCCTTGAACATGATAGTGGCTCCATAAATATTAACTTGGATATAATTTCCTAAAGCTGTGTATATTTGTGTATAGGTGCATGAGGGTGTACGTGCATCTATGCAGCAAGGAATTGAATGTACCTTTAAAAATATATCACAGCTTTCTACCTTTCACCTGTGTCTTCCTTTGGACGACTTCTTTTTTATGTACAAATTGAATATTCAGTTAAACAATTACAAGGTTGTCACGCTGTTGACAAAAAACCTGTTGCAGCCTTTAAGACAACCTCCAATAGGATAACAGCCCTTTATGACTTTAACAAAAATTCATTTTTATTGCAATTAACCAGCATGTACTAGAACCAAAAGGAAAAAAGAAATTCTGCCAGACTTGGCAGTGTGGCAGGACCAGTTTGTGCAACCTATATTCACTGGTAATAATGGTTATGTAAGAGGCCCTTGCATGGGACCATCATTTACTCACAAGGACATACAGTTCACAGCCTGGTTCAGAACATAGTCGTTATTCTAGATGCTCCCATTTCAATTCAACTGTATTTCTGAGTGTGCAATTTAAAAAAAAAAACAAAAAACCATCTTCCAGGGACCATTAAGTAATACTTGGACCCCCCTCAAAGGACAGCTGCAATACATTTAGGCACTTAGTCATCCAGTTATCACCTCTTCTCTCAAAACGCCACATCAGCAAGGAGTAAAGGAATAGACTGGAAATGCCTCGCTGGGTATCCTGGCCAGCTGCTTCTACTTGGCCTGATGTATTATTGTATAGGCCAACTATCAACAATCAATTCTTTAGTCCTCTCTTAGAGCTGCTTGGCTGCTTGTCCTGCTCCATAGCTCACTATCATAATCTCCTTTGACACACAGTGGTGTCCAAAGCACAATTTCACACAGGGCCAGGGTTCCAGTCTGGGACCTGAAGCCCCTGTCCAAAGGAGAGATAGCAGGGACTTGAAATCACCAGAAGATCCCAATTCTCTATCCGGGTTTGCATGTAAAGTGGGAGATTTGGAGCAAGGCAAGTAGCAGCACAAGCATCCCCCAGTTTCCTTTTCTGTTTTCAGAGGGTGGTGAATTTCATGACTTCAAAGAATCCTTTCACATTGAGCATCTATGCCTTTGGTGATGCCACTATTTTAATGTGTCAGGTTTATTTTGCTTTACATTCTCTCTTTGTTGAAAGTAGTTAAGCCTTTCCTAAGTGAAGAAAACTTGACAAAGATTAATCTTCAAATTGCTTAACCATGTCACATTCCTAGCCTGCCTCCAATCTTCTAAAGACTCATACAAGAAAAACAATGAAAGCGACCAACTATGTATGGTATAAAAGCAATAATTCTTGTTAAGTTCTACTAAGTGTCCAGAACTGTAGTGTGTGTGTATATCAGGGGGTGGAGTAGTGTGTCATTTAGAACACAATCCAAGTCTAGAGAGTCAAAGAATTGATAAGAAAATTGTTGCGTGTGAAACATTCATGCTAAAGTACTGAACTTCATATGGCCAAGTGAGTGAATATATAAGAAGGTAAGGCTGATAATAGTTATGAAGAAATTGTTAGAAAAGTAAATTTTGGTGCGTGCCTTACAATATAGAAAGCTTTGATAAAAGGAAAAAAAAACAAGGAGGAAGTTATTCCATGAATGTGCCAATGTTTATAGAGATAGAAATGACTGAATACATGCAGTGCTTAAAAGTAAGAGCTTTGCAATTGGGTAGACTGGCTTCTGATCCTGGTTCTGTCATTTGTAGTTGTGTGTTCTCGGGTAAGTCACCACCTGTCCACTCTGAGCCTTTAAATTTCTTTGCCTATAAAACGGAGATATTTAGAATGGCTAGCTCAGGAATTGGTTATGGGGATTAAGTTAAATAAAATTAGACAAGGTAATACCTAGCACATAGCAAGTATTCAAAAAGCTTTAGTCATAATTGATATCACTATCGACTAATATTTGTAGATAACTTGTTATATGTCAATCACTCTTAGGCCCAAGAAATACAAATAAATTAAAACTAAAGTACTGGCCACAAAAACTCTCACTCTGAAGACCAACTGACAAATCAGTAATTCACCGTGACACATATTGTACCAAAGCTTTGCAAATAGGAACACAGGGAGCAAGCACCTAACAGTGGTTGGGGAGAAGGAAAGGATGAGGAAAATAGATCACAAAGATGGTGAGGATTCTAAGTCTAAAAGAATGAGTAGGAGCATACAAACACTAAACAAAAAAAAAGTTTTCTAGATAGAATAAATATTACATGCAAAGATACAGATATTTAAGAAACAATCTAAGAATTGCAAATGGTTTGGTGGAAGATGGAGTACAGGATATGGAGGGGAAACAGTAAAGGACAAGGCTGGACAATTAGGAAAAAGCAGATTTGAATTTGTTTCTTCAGGCAAAGGAGTCAGATGATAATGACTATTTCTAAGGAAGAAGAATAAAAAATTAACAGGCAAGGTGGAATCTGTAAATTATTCTCAGTTAATGAAGGGCCTTAAATGCCAACTCAAGGAGTTTGAATTTCAGCCTATGGACAGTTGAAAAGTATTTTCAGTTCTAAGATAGGGGATAAATATTAAAATTCTACTTTAGGTAGATTAGGCAGGTATATATCCAAAATCGGAATTGGAAAGAGATTCGAAATAAGGTACATTCAAGAATGATACAGTAACGCCCTGGACCTGGATTTTTGAAGATATGAATCCAAGAGATACCTAAACTGAACTGATACAGAAAATAAATAAGAAAGACAATCAAAGTTGCCTGGAGGAAGTAAGGTTTCTGAGGTACAGGTCATGATGAAATGACCTTGAGTGTAGCTTGAGTGTAGATGATTTGCTTTAAAAGGGAAAAGAGATAACAGTTGAGAAGCCTATCGGACTTTTGGTGTTGAGCTCATTTATTAATCTATTCATTCACTCACTCCTTCAACAAATATTTATTGGTATTTCTCCTGATAGGGTAATATGAATAGGCACTGGAGATAGAAAGATGGTATAAATATAGATCATGCCCTCATGAACTTAGAGCTTACTAGGGGAGAAATGGAATGTACCCAAGCAACTATTAAGACAAGGTAGTAAATGATATAATTACCAAAAGAAGGATATCAGTGTAGTGAAAAATGACTTCCAACTGGGGAAACCAGAAAAGTTATGATGGAGAGGTCAGGATGTAAGCTAGGCTTTGAAGGTGAGGTAAGCTTATTAAACACAGAGTGACCATAAGTCCCAGTTTACACTACACAGTCCCAGTTATGCCTTTTGTCAAGCATAATTGTTAACAGCACCCCACCTTCACTCCCTAACTTTAACAATAAATTATGCAATTGCCCTAGTTACGGTGAAGGGGTGCCAGCCTGTGCTCAAAACCAATGTCAGTGAGAAGGTTGAACAGTGGAGTCAAAAGGCTGTTAATAATATAATACTTCTAGTTAGGGAAGTAATGATACAGTTCTCCTTGGTCCCAAAACCGACTACTCACTAATATCACAAAGAGAAAAGAGAATTATGTTCAAAGGAGAGGGATCGTGATGTAGGCTGACTCCAAGCCATGCTAACACTTACTTCACCACTGAATCCTACTTTGAAGAGGCATCTCATGGAACCAGTGTTCTACAGAACACACTTCAAGAAACATAAAACCTTATGATCAATTGGTAGTGACGTTATAAAGAGAAAAATGAATACTGAATGAAGTATTGATGGTTAGTAAGGCATTTCTAAATAGAAATAGGATAATTACTGTGTCACCTACAGTGTAATATTCATATAGGATAGATCTCTCTAAATTACAAGCCTCTTAATAATATCTTGGCTTCTTCAAAGGAATAATGAAAGTTTTCAAAAATGATTTTTTACAGGGTAGACTGTATCTATGGTCCTAAACTCTATATTTTAAACTCCAGAACAGCTTTCAAAACTCTGACCATAGGGCACCATAAGCAACAGAACAAATGGAGTTCTGCTTTCTTTTTGAAAAGGATTACTGTGCAACTCATCTCTATGAATGTAAAATGCCAGAAACCTCCATGGCTGCAGAAAATCTGGTACCTTTCAAAGTTTTCTTTTGAAAGCTCTGAAGAATGAGATTGATGACAGAATCCCTAATGTCTTTTTTTTTGTAATCCACACCACACAAGATTTAAGAGCCAAGCCAGAAAACATCAAATGACTTGTTCAGCATTGTTCAAGGAGAAACATTGATGTTTTCTGCCACTGACAAGAAACACTAAGATTTTTATAAAAGGTAAAATGAGATATGACCAGCAGCATGTCTACTACAAGATGCTGTTACACCAACTACCATAAGCAGATCAATATAAAACAAATTCATATTCCTGACTGGCTGAAAGGAAAAAGACCCTCACAAATCCACAGTGCATGAAAGAAAAATCGTGTTAACAAAAAAAAATGAATATAAAGCTGGTCCCAGTGACCTCTAAGCCTGTAAAAATCAAACACACTTTTACATAACTTTATTATTTCTTGTTTACAGCTAGTGGTAGATAACTCTGGTATTCACTGAACAAGGGAAAACAAAATACTCTTATCATTTTAAGGCCCAACTCAGCCAATACAGACACATTTTTTTTCTAATTGATTTTTTTCTTCAGTCTTTAAAAATAGAAACTACATCATCATCTGGTAAAATAACTACTAAGCACTTAACTGTATGGGATTATGGCGGTCACAGGGAAAAGAGAATTACTAGGCATAGCCCACCAGTTTAGAATTCTATATGAACAAGATATCTTAAATTTGTAAAGACTGTATGGTCTTTAAGCTATTTCATTTACATTGCCACATTTCAGTTTCTCAATATGCTTGCGACATAGTCAAGGCAGGTGATACAACATCCAAATCAGAACAGAAAGCTGAGCATCACCAGCTCAGTCGGTCATCATGCCTGAGAACTTCCAGTAAGTACAGAGTTAGGACTGCAACACAAGGACCCTAATTCCATATCTAAGGGTCTTTCTCCCACACTATAGCTGTTAAGCAATCAAGTTCTCTATACTTGTTCCTCATAACGAAGTTGTTGCTTGCCTCTTTCACAATAAGTTTTAAAATGAATAATAACAACTAAAAGGGTTACCTTCACCCAGCCAAAGAGTGGGTGAAAAGTAGAAATGGGCAGCTTTTGTAGGTCCCTGATATCAAGGCAGCAAACATCAGCCTATGGACTCAGTCTTCAGACAGCCATTGTGCACAGCAGCTTCTCTGCATACAGGTGAAATCAATACTTAAGTAAGGACTAGTCCACAGAATCCAAAGGAATCTAAATCTCTTTACAGATTATCATGATAGCCATGGTCATCAGGAAGACACATACCAAAATTAGGAGGAGACATGAATCTGTAAAGATAAAGCAAGAAAAACTCTGGTGGTATCTTAGTTGAGGGTCACAAATGGAAATGTCCACAGCAATCAGGCAGGTAACATAGTGAGGGTAGTGGGCTGAGTCGGAACCAGGGTGAGCTACTATATGAAGGGGACAGCACTATTTAGTTCTAATTGAGTCCAGTTATGCAGGAGAACAGGCTCAGTGTTCCCAAATCTTCCCTTTTATCTTTAAAGAGAAACTGGATTATTAGCAACAACTTTGTTATGAGGAGGAAGTATAGAGAACTTCATTGCTTAACAGCTATAGTGTGGGAGAAAGACCCTTAGATATTGATTCCTGGCAACTAAATGAAAAAAATAACATAGCATGGATCCAACTAAACATGTCTGTTGATTACATTTAGCCAGTATGTCAGATTCAGCCTGCAGACTAACAATTTTCAACTTCAAATTTCATTATTAAAACTTCTGGTTTAGTCAACAAGACATGTTTGACAATTTCTAGGTTCATGAAAAAATTGTATCTGATTGCTCAAAAATGTCTAATAGAGGGATCATAGCAGTAAACTAGAATTTTCACCTATTCACTGCAATAAGGGTTGGGGAGGCAACCTAAATATACCTACTGTAAGTTTATTATTTCTTTAAAACCTCTGGTTGAGCCAAGCACGGTGGCTCACGCCTGTAATCCCAGAACTTTGGGAGGCCAAGGCAGGCAGATCACGAGGTCAGGAGTTCAAGACCAGCCTGGCCAAGATGGTGAAACCCCATCTCTACTAAAAAGACAAAAATTAGCCAGGCGTGGTGGCAGGTGCCTGTAATCCCAGCTACTTGGGAGGCTGAGGCAGGAGAATCTCTTGAACCTGGGAGGCGGAGGTTGCAGTGAGCCGAGATCACACCACTGCACTCCAGCCTGGGTGACATAGTGAGACCCTGTCTCAAAAAAACAAAAACAAAAACAAAAACAAAAAACACCTCTGGTTTATATTAAAAATTCATGTATTTTTTGCCTTCCAATTCACAACGCATGTGTTCTTCCTTTTAATATCAAGATAGGTGATTTCCACCCCCAAAATCTCTAGTAAAGACTCTCCAGGACAATGTGCCACATTTATTCTGTGGCTTTCAAAACCTCTGCAAACCATGTTTAAGAAGCATAGCCCTAGATTAACCAGAGTTCTCTCAAGAGTACCACCCTTTCTTACATCCAGCTGTCCTTGGACCTAAAGCTTTAGCTCCAGCTATCCATCAGACTGACAACAGTCAAGGGCCAGAAGTTGGTGTGGCATACACAAAGAGAGACATGCTTCCAAAAATTCTCAAGACACAGCCTGCTGGTCTTGCTTAATCTGATCAACACCCTGACTACTGTCAGAAACAATGGCCGTGATTTTTCAGGCCTTCTCTGGCCTCTTGCCTTTCAAAACGATGTCTCCGCTGAAATGCCCAGAAGAATAACTTATCTTCCTGTCAGGGTTGAGACTACAAAACTTCCTCCAAAATTGCCTCATACTGCTTTTATCTTTAATGCTAAAGTTCACTGAGAAGTAGTGGGACATCAGAATAACTCAGTGGGAGAGCATCACATAGAAATTGAAGCTCCCTTGCAGCACCAGGGCATTCTCAGAGACATCTCTTCAGAGGAACAACAAAACTATGAAATATACTAAATATTTAGAAGCAAGTGTGTTTCTAAGTCCATATCTCTAACAAGGTAGATTCAGGACCAGCATACATAAACATTTCAAGGCTACAGACACATAGGGACACACAATATTATATATTAAAATGTGGTAGAGCCTGAAAAACTGTGTGCCTCACCTACATTTTGTTTTTTAATCTTGTTTTATTTCAAAGAGGATTCTTAAGTGTATTTCTCTTGTATTCTTCTATCTCCAGACACCAGAAATGCCCTTTGTGTGGCAATGATTAATGGCTCTCAAAAGCAAAAGAAACTGTCTACTCTGAAAGCTTTCTGAGTCTCTAGATGTATCCTATTTTTTCTGTGATAAATATCACCATATCTTTATGCACAATATTTTCCCCCTAGAAACTGCATAATCATGCTAGCTAAACATTGGTATAGGATTTTACTTTGAAACCTTTGGGATGTTTCCTCCATCTGCCAAGAGGCATTCTGCAGATAATCATCCTTCATGGTTTCAAACCAAAAGGAAAAAAAGTTAAAGATTGAAACTGCCAGAAAACCATAGAGTTAACTTACTTCCATTCACAGGCCTGAGAGGAAGCCACAAAGGAATTTCTGACAATTGCAATTTGTCTTAAATATGCCAATACAATGTTAACATTCAAGACTCATTAAGCAGATTTGTAGCATTCAGTTCACATCTGATGTGCTAGGGCCTCAGAAAATAGATTTTTTTACCCATTAGTGACAGTGAAGAAGACTCTGGCCACTGCAGTCCTTAACAAAGCAAAATAAAGCCTATTCTCCATAAGTTATGAGGTGGCATAAAAAGAAGTAAGGATCTGCCCTGATATAGCATCCAGATAATGGTGGCTTGGGTATAATCTGCTGTGCCTCCAAATCAGGAGTTAAATGACAAGATAGTTGTAGACTTTAAACCATCAACCTCCCTTGCTATACACCTCCCCACTCCGTACACCAGCAAGATATTATAAGAGGTTGTGGTGGAATGATGAAGTGAGAATTATCCCTGGGACGCAAGTTTGGTTCAATATACATAAATCAATAAATGTGATCCATCATATTCACAGAGTGAAGGACAAAAACCATACGATCACCTCAATAGATGCAGAAAAAGCATGTGACAAAAGTCAGCATATTTTTATAATTAAAACTCTCAACAAATTAGATATAGAAGAAATGTTCCTCAACACAATAAAGGCTATATATGACAAGCCTACAGCTAACATTATACTCAACACTGAAAAGTCAAAGGCTTTCCATCTAAGATCAGGAACAAGACAAAGATGGCTACTCTAACTACTTCTGTTTAACATAGTACTAGAAGTCCTAGCCAGAGTGATTAGGCAAGAGAAAGAAATACAATGTATCCAAATAGGAAAATATGAATTGAAATTGTCTGTTTGCTGAGGACATGATCTTATATAGAAAATCCTAGACTCCACACCCAAAACCTACTAGAACTGATAAAATCAGTAAAGCTGCAGGATACAAAACCAACATGCAAAAATCAGCAGTGTTTCTATACACTAACCACAAACTGTCTGAAAAAAGAAACTAAGAAAATAATCCCACTTGCAATAGCATGAAAAAAAATACATAGGTGTAAATTAAACTAAGGAAACAAAAGATGCATATACTGAAAACTACAAAACACGGATGAAAGAAATAGAAAATGACACAAATAAATGGAAAGATATCCCACGTTCATGGATTGGAAGAATTCAATCTAATTCAATTTAGTAATACCAATTCAATTCAATCCAATTCAATTTAATAATATGAATTCTTCCAATCCTTGGATTGGAAGAATTCATATTATTAAATTGTCTATAGTAACCAAAGCAATCTACAAATTTAATGCAATCCCTATCAAAATTCTAATGTAATTCTTCACAGAAATCGAAAAAAATCCTAAAATTCATATGGAACCACAAAAGACACTGAAAAGCCAAAGCAATCGTGACCAAAAAGAACAAAGCTGGAGGCATCACACTACCTGATTATAAAATATATTCCAAAGCAATAATAATCAAAATGGCATAGGACTGGCATAAAAACAGACACATCAACCAAAGGAATAGGATAGAGAGCTCAAAAATAAACCCACACGTCTACAGTCAATTGATTTTCAACAAAGGTGCCAAGAACACTAGTGGGGAAAAGATGGTCTCTTCAATAAATTGTGCTTGAAAAACCACAGATAAAATTTAAATGTCCTTCATCTCACTCTTATACAAGAATCAACTCACAATTAGTTAAAGACTTAATGTAAGACCTGAAACTATAAAACTACCAGAAGAAAACATAGGGGGAAAGCTTTATGACAGTGGTCTGGGCAATGATTTCTTGGAGATGACCCCAAAAACACAGGCAATGAAAGCTAAACAAATTAGATTACATCAAACTAAAAAAAATGATTAATAGAGTGAAGAGACAACTCACAAACTGAGAGAAAATATTTTCAAATCATGTTTCAGATAAGAAGCTAATATTCAAAATATATAAAGAACTCAAACTACCCAATAACAAGAAAACAAATAACCCCATTTAAAAATGGACAAAGAACTTTAAAAGACACTTCTTAGAGGAAGACATAGAAATGATCAACAGATGTATAAAAAATACTCAATATCTCTAATCATCAGAGAAATGCAAATTAAAACCACAGTGACATAGCACCTCACATCTGTTAGATAAGCTATTATTAAAAAGATAAAATATAACAAGTATCGCCAAGGATGTGAAGAAAAGGGAACTTTTATACACCGTCGGTGATATTATAAATTCATATAAACAGTATGGGGGATCTTCATAATACTAAAAATAAAATTACCATATGATCAAGCAATCTCATTACCAGGTATATACCCAGAGGAATTGAAATCAGTATGTTAAAAAAAGTCTACATTTTCATGTTCATTGAAGCATTATTCGCAATAGTCAAGATATGAAAACAACCTGTGTCCATCAACGGATGAATGCATTTTTAAAATGTGGTATATACACACAATGGAACCTATTCAGCCTTAAAAAACACAACAGGAAATTCTGTCACTTATGACAATATAGATGAACCTAGAGGGCCTGCATTATATTAAATAAAATAAGTCAGGCACAGAGACAAATATGTGATCTCACTTATACATGGAATCTAAAAAAAGTCAAATTTATAGAAGTAGAGAGTAGAATGGTGGTTACCAGAGCTGGGGGTGGAGAAGATGGGCAGGGAAAGGTGAGAGCTTGGTCAACAGACACAAAGTTACAATTAGATAGAAGTGATAAGTTCTGGTGTTCTATTGCACAGCAAGTTGACTACAGTTAATAATAATGTATATTTCAAAGTAGCTAAAAGAGAGGATTTTTAATGTTCTCACTACAAAGAACTGATAACTATTTGAAGTGACAGATATGCTATTTAACCAGATTTGTTTCATAGAGCTATAGTTCTAAAGTGGATCCACAGAACTCTGTTATCAATTTTTTTCAGAGAGGTAGAAAATGTGAGTTTTATTAAAATGTGCTATTTACTGTATTATTTCATTCTCACACTGCTATAAAGAACTACCTGAGACTGGGTAATTTATAAAGGAAAGAGGTTTCACCTACTCACAGTTCCACATGGCTGGGGAAGCCTCAGGAAACTTACAATCATGGTGGAAGGCACCTGTTCACAGAGTGGCAGAAGAGCGAATGAATGAGTGCTGAGCAAAAGGGGAAGCCCCATAAAAAAGCATCAGATCTCATGAGAACTCACTCACTACCAAGAGAACAGCAGCATGGAGGTAATTGCCTCCATGACTCAATTAACTCCCACTGGGTCCGTCCCACGATATGTGGAGATTATGGGAACTACAATTCAACATGAGATTTTGGTGAGGATACAGCCAAGCCATATAATTTGCATAACATAATTTCTGGAATATTCTTGTTAATGTCATTAAATCTATACAAAGACCTGATTCTGAAAGACCAGGAGCTTGTAAGAGATATCAATAAGCATTTGTACAAAAAGTTTAATATTAGAAGATGTTTTCTCTGGAAAGCTGTGACAAACAGGTTAATGCTAAAATGGCCAAGAAGAAACCCTTATTAACCCAGAACATAAGTTCCTCTAGACTAACCTGACTGCTGTGTATATCCCTGAAATCCCACAACAACAGTAATGATAGAGTCCAGTCTTCCTTTGCCTTCATCCGCTCCTCACTTAGTCAGTAGTGAGGGTAACCTCTCACCTTAATTTCTAGCCATTTGTCAAAGCTTTCTTTGCTGAGGTCTTGTCCATTATTCAAAGCTTATCTTACTAAGGTTTAAATATGCAAAGACTTCAACTGAGATTTTCTAATAGTGCTTCCCGTGTTCTATATTGCTTAGTATTATATATGGAATAATTATGATTGTGGTTATTTGTGTACTCTATCTCTCCAACTGTACCTTAAGCTCTACAAGGGCAGAGTCTTGCACCAGTAGCACAGTATTTGATAGGTGCTTGATAAATTAATGTAGCTTATTTGATAGGGTGAAGGAAGGAGTAGGGAAGAAGAGAAGAAAGAGAAATAAGGAAGGGAAGAGGAAAGACAGGGAGAAGAAGAGAGAGGAAAGGAGAAAGAGGCAGAAGGAAAAATGGATAGATGAACAGAAACTTCTTTTTTTTTTAAATTTGAGATGGAATCTCACTCTGTCACCCAGGCTGGAGTGTAGTAGTGCGATCTCAGCTCGCTGCAACCTCCACCTCCCAGGTTCAAACGATTCTCCTGCCTGAGCCTCCTGAGTAGCTGAGATTACAGGTGCCTGCCACCACATCCGGCTAATTTTTGTATTTTTACTAGAGATGGGGTTTCCCTATGCTGGCCAGGCTGATCTCAAACTCCTGACCTCAAGTGATCCACCTGCCCCAGCCTCCCAAAGTGCTGAGATTATAGGCATGAGCCACTGTGCCCAGCCAACACTTTTAAGAATAAAAAAAAAAAGAAAAAAGATTATGTTTCTCCTCAAAAAACTTCTGACCTAGTTGGGTAGATAGAGATATATTTTTTTATAACAGGAGGTCCATATTAGATGACTTATAACCACACAGTCTATTACTTGGCCTCTAAAAGGAATACTACAGGAATTCAAATATGAAGGTCAGCATGGCTGCAGAACTCAGAGAAGGTTTTATGAAATGGAGGGTATTTTTTTTGCTGGAACATGAAGAAAGTGGTGAAACGGATAAGCAAAAATGAAAGAGGCTGGCAAGTCCTAGAATGTTCCTTGATATTCTATATCCCTTCTCATATTTGTCATTAGTGATTAGTGGTTTCTGCTTTGAATAGCACAGTAATTGCAGCTTGACTTTCTTAGGCTTGGAGAATAATTTTCACCCCAATAGAGAATAAACACCAACATTTAATGGATACACTTACTATGTATCAGGTCCTGTGCTAGGAACAGAACATAAATCACATAATCAGATCCTTAGACAAACCACTATGATTATGTCCTCTCTACAGATAAGAAAACTGAACAGAGGCCAAGAACCTTGCTCCATATCACACAACTGGAAACAGCTGATAGAAGAATCAACCACTGATGCTTAGAAAATTTGGAAGAGCAGAAGCAGACCCTCCAACTCCTTCACACATTTTTCATTTTGATGATAACACAGAGTTTACTTGACAGCAAAATTTTCTTTGGTTAACCTAAGTTTTTGTCTTTACATCCTATATCTAAGTTTTCAGAATTGTGGATATGAGAAGATGAGAGACCATGCTGGAAATTTTCATTTAGCCCTTGATATGGTTTTTCTCTGTCCCCACCCAAATCTCATCTTGAATTGTAGCTTCCATTATTCCCACATGTTGTGGCAGGGACTTAATGGCAGATAACTGCATAATGCAGGCAGTTTCCCCCTTACTGTTCTGCTGGAGGTAAATAAGTCTTACAAGATCTGATGGTTTTATAAGGAGTTTCCCCTTATGCTTGACTCTCATTCTCTCTTGTCTGCCACAATGTAAGATGTGCCTTTCACCTTCTGCCATGATTGTGAGGCCTCTCCAGTCATGTGGAATTGTGAGTCCATTAGACCTCTTTTTCTGTATAAATTACCCCGTCTCAGGTATATCTTTACCAGCAGCATGAAAACAGACTAATACAACCCTTCAGATCCACTCCCCACTCTTCATCCTGCTCTGTGCCCCAACAGGTGATCTGTGGAGCCTGCAGCAGTGCGCCTGCTCTTTAGCTTCCCAGAGAGGTTATCCAGCAGAATGCACCCACAGGGAATCAGGAAGGAGAGAGAGAGGTCAGGGTCCGTATTCTCCGGATACCCCCCCTGCTGGGCCACCTCAGGTTGGTGTCCTGTACTAAAGGTGGAGGATCTAGAGGATCCTAGTAAATCTCGATTTCCCTCTTTCTCTCTCTCTCTCTCTCTCTCTCTCTCTCTTTCTGTCTCTCCTCCCAGCCCCCACCAATTCCCCTATTCTCCAATGTAATAATTTTTTTCCTTTAACATTTCCAGGCCTAAACATTTTCCTACCATCAGCCTCTTTCACCCTTTGCTTCTTTTTCTATGCTCAAACATGTGTAGAGTCCTTTTACACCATAAAATGCAGCAATACTACTTCTGGTATATATTCAAAGGGACTGAAATCAGTATGTTGAAGAGATACCTACATTCCCATGTTCATTTCAGCATTACTCACAATTGCCAAGATATGGAATAAAACTACGTGTCTATCAACGAATGAATAAATAAAGAAAATGTGGTATATATACACAATGGAATATTATTAAGCTTTTGTTTTTAAAAAAGAAGGAAATCCTGTCATTTGCTGCAACATGGATGAACCTGGAGGACATGATAAGTGAAATAAGCCAAGGACAGAAAGGCAAATACTGCATGATCTCACTTACATGTGGAATCTAAAACAGTCGAACTCATAGAAGCAGAGCATAGAATGGTGGTTGCCAGGGCCTGGGAGGGTAGAATGAGGAAAGGGGAGATGTCTGTCAAATGCACAGAGTTTTAGTTAAACAAAAGGAGTAAGATTTTGAGATCTCTTGCATAGGCTGGTGATTATAGTTAATAACAATGTGTATTTTTAAAAAGAGTCTTCTTAAATTTTCCTCAATTACACAACTTAAGTTTTCTGCAGTGAGCCTGACTAACACAGGTGATAAGTTTGTGAATTAGAATAGTGATATTTAAAATATAAGGAAAGGTCCAGATCTGAGGTACATTTTGGAAGAAGGAACATCATTGAATGAAATACTGAAAAGAGGTAAGAAAAGCAGAATAATATCAAAAATCATCAAAGATTTTTGGGTCCAGGTAATCTGGAAAATGATAATACTGACAGAAATAGGAACATTATTAATGGAAACTTAGGAGTTCTTCCTGTGAATATCTGTCTCTTCATTTGAATGTCTGTTTGGGGAACTAAAATTTTTTTGTTAAAAAGAAATAAGACAATACGATAAAATTAAAGTCTACACTGCTCCTACTAGTCCCCTTTACCAGAGAAATCTATATCATAAATTGAATATGCATTCTTACAAACTATTTTTATATGTTATTTACATAAATGTGTATCCTGGTCCAAGGACATTATTATTCTAACAATACAATTATAAAATGATATGTGGTTTATTTAATAAACTACGAATCACGATTTCCATAATTTGGCAACTTAAAATTTTTACTCAAAATTATGTTTTGAATATCTATCCATGTTGGCATACACACCTCTACTTCATTTTTTTAACAGTTATGCAATAATTGGTCGAAATTGCTTTATCTGTTTGCTTTATCTGTTCCTCTACCAACAAACTGTTCACTATAATAAACAATACTTCAGTGAACCTCCTTCTCTAAGTCACCTTAAGAGAATTTCTGTAGGGTTCCTGTGGCATTGCTGGGCCACAAAAAACAAAATGAGTTTAGAAAATTTTATTTTTGAGGTTTAGGCTATGTGATCGGTCATCAAAATGGAATTTTAACAGTAGTCACTAGTAAACATTGGCCTAAAGAAAAGATAAAAGAACCAAGAGGAAATGAAGATAAAGATATCCGTTTGTAGTGATATTTCTACTTCTTTTTTCAGCTAGGGGATGAAAATAGCACAGTTCACCAGGCCGTAAACCAGGCACCTTGCAATCATTATCTCATTTAGTTTTCACATATACCCTTCAAGAGATAACTGACATTCACTAATGCCTCATTGTAGGTAATAGTTTCCACCTCCACTATAACTCCCTTTTCTTTTAATCAGAACAATATAACAGACAGGAAATTCCAAATGTTTGAAGTGTATCCTTTTTTAAAATCATCTTTTCGAACGTAAACAAAGAGTAAAGTCACTAAGAAAGAAATAACAAGAAATTGAAGGCAACAGGAAAAGTCAAAGCTGAATAATCCACAAAGTAGTCAAACCCTGGAGAAATCAGGAATTGACTCTACTTGAATCCTTAAAATTAATTTGTCCTCCCAATGAGGGTTTGCTGGTTTGAGGCAAAAAGATCTATTCTTCAATTAACAGAAGATGTCAAACTTGCATTAGAAACCCTCGATAACTCCTGACAGTGAAATAAATTAGGATTTACCCTAGATAAACACAGGCCACATTTATTAGAATCCTCATAATAAAGCTATACCATCAGTTAAAATAAACTACATTTTTCCAGAACATGATGGTTTTAAGACAAAGGCAAAACATAAAAGAGAAAAAAATTGAGATATTTCTCCAACCTGTTCAGAAAGGCTGTACCTAGAGGGCTTTGAGGGTTTCCTTTTGTTTCCTGTCGTGTTACCTCTTCAACTTCATTCTACCATCAGCTATTGAGATCAATAGCCCAAGGCTGGGCATGGAGGAGCTTCACGGACAAGCAGCAGAAGCTAGTGTCTCTGGTGTCACTAAACTCTAAGTTGAGAATTGTTCTTGGTTTTCAGATAAACAGTAAACTGTCCAGGAGCTAAGATTTGCCAAATTTTCTTTCTCTGATGCCCATACTGAATAAATGGGAAGATAATTTTCCTTAGGAGAGCTGTGCACAGAGTTAACCTTAGGAATACAGGCAGTAATAATAAAACAGTAACTAATGTTTTGCAGTAGTGTGCTGTTTTATTTACTATTCACAACACCATAAAGAGGCAGCTATCACTGAGGCTCACTCACACAGCTGCCTAAGGATACAAAATGGGCAAATGACAAAGTTGAGACTGATATCCATGGTTTCTGACTCATCATTCTCCTATCAGTACTCTCCTGCCTAGCTTTTAGTAGGTGTTTATTTGATATTTGTGAATAAAGGACTCTCTTCCTTGTAATCCCACCTGTCTCCTACCCACCTATCTGAATTGCCTGACATTCAATGATCAGCCATTCAGCCCTCTAGTGGAAGAAATTATTCCCTATTAAGGTGAAAATATCTTCTTTTGAGAAGTGTCTGTTCATGTCCTTTGCCCACTTTTTGATGGGGTTGTTTGTTTTTTTCTTGTAAATTTCTTTGAGTTCATTGTAGATTCTGGATATTAGCCTTTTGTCAGATGAGTAGGTTGTGAAAATTTTCTCCCATTTTGTAGGTTGCCTGTTCACTCTGATGGTAGTTTCTTTTGCTGTGCAGAAGCTCTTTAGTTTAATTAGATCCCATTTGTCAATTTTGGCTTTTGTTGCCATTGCTTTTGATATTTTAGACATGAAGTCCTTGCCCATGCCTATGTCCTGAATGGTAATGCCTAGGTTTTCTTCCAGGGTTTTTATGGTTTTAGGTCTAACGTTTAAGTCTTTAATCCATCTTGAATTGATTTTTGTATAAGGTGTAAGAAAGGGATCCAGTTTCAGCTTTCTACATATGGCTAGCCAGTTTTCCCACCACCATTTATTAAATAGGGAATCCTTTCCCCATTGCTTGTTTTTCTCAGGTTTGTCAAAGATCAGATAGTTGTAGATACGCAGCATTATTTCTGAGGGCTGTGTTCTGTTCCATTGATCTATATCTCTGTTTTGGTACCAGTACCATGCTGTTTTGGTTACTGTAGCCTTGTAGTATAGTTTGAAGTCAGGTAGTGTGATGCCTCCAGCTTTGTTCTTTTGGCTTAGGATTGACTTGGCAATGCGGGCTCTTTTTTGGAGAAGACATTTATGCAGCCAAAAAACACATGAAAAAATGCTCATCATCACTGGCCATCAGAGAAATGCAAATCAAAACCACAATGAGATACCATCTCACACCAGTTAGAATGGCAATCATTAAAAAGTCAGGAAACAAGAGGTGCTGGAGAGGATATGGAGAAATAGGAACACTTTGACACTGTTGGTGGGACTGTAAACTAGTTCAACCATTGTGGAAGACAGTGTGGCGATTCCTCAGGGATCTAGAACTGGAAATACCATTTGACCCAGCCATCCCATTACTGGGTATATACCCAAAGGACTATAAATCATGCTGCTATAAAGACACATGCACATGTATGTTTATTGAGGCATTATTCACAATAGCAAAGACTTGGAACCAACCCAAATGTCCAACAATGATAGACTGGATTAAGAAAATGTGGCACATATACACCATGGAATACTATGCAGCCACAAAAATGAAGAGTTCATGTCCTTTGTAGGGACATGGATGAAATTGGAAATCATCATTCTCAGTAAACTATTGCAAGAACAAAAAACCAAACACTGCATATTCTCACTCATAGGTGGGAATTGAACAATGAGATCACATGGACACAGGAAGGGGAATATCACACTCTGGGGACTGTTGTGGGGTGGGGGGAGAGGGGAGGGATAGCATCGGGAGATATACCTAATGCTAGATGACGAGTTAGTGGGTGCAGCACACCAGCATGGCACATGTATACATATGTAACTAACCTGCACAATGTGCACATGTACCCTAAAACTTAAAGTATAATAAAAAATAAATAAATAAATAAATAAAGTGCAAATATCAGGGCCTAATGTGGCAACTCATGTTGGTAATAGCAGCACTTTGGAAGGCCAAGGCTGAAGGATCACTTGAGACCAGGAGTTTGAGGCTGCAGTGAGCTATGAAGGCATCACTGCACTCCAGCCTAACATAAATAAATGAATTAAGTGCAAATATAAAGAGCTATACTTTTTTAAAAAATAATGTTTGACCTAGTAATTCCATTCTTAGGAATAATTCAACCAAAGCAAACTACTAAATACATGAGCTGTTTGATGTTGTATTTTCTGTGATAATTAAAAGAAAAAGAAAGAGATAAGGAGGTGAGGAAAGAGATGGAAACTAGAGATAACAATTTCTGGAAATAACCCAAATGCTCAACAACAGGGGAATAAACTATAGTATATCGAAGGCTAGAACAGAGTTTTTGAAACTGTAGGTTGCTATTCATAAAGAGAGATGATTCTGGTATGTTGTGTGTTTGTTCTCGTTGGTTTCAAAGCACATCTTTATTTCTGCCTTCATTTTGTTATGTACCCAGTAGTCATTCGGGAGCAGGTTGTTCAGTTTCCATGCAGTTGAGCGGTTTTGAGTGAGATTCTTAATCCTGAGTTCTAGTTTGATTGCACTGTGCTCTGAGAGACAGTTTCTTATTTCTGTTCTTTTACATTTTCTGAGGAGTGCTTTACTTCCAACTAAGTGGTCAATTTTGGAATAAGTGCAGTGTGGTGCTGAGAAGAACGTATATTCTGTTGATTTGTGGTGGAGAGTTCTGTAGATGTCTATTAGGTCCACTTGGTACAGAGCTGAGTTCAAGTCCTGGATATCCTTGTTAACTTTCTGTCTTGTTGATCTGTCTAATGTTGATAGTGGGGTGTTAAAGTCTCCCATTATTATTGTGTGGGAGTCTAAGTCTCTTTCTAGGTCTCTAAGGACTTGCTTTATGAATCTGGGTCCTACTGTATTGGGTGCATATATATTTAGGATAGTTAGCTCTTCTTGTTAAATTGATCCCTTTACCATTATGTAATGGCCTTCTTTGTCTCTTTTGATCTTTGTCGGTTTAAAGTCTGTTTTATCAGAGACTAGGATTGCAACCCTTGCCTTTTTTTTGTTTTCCATTTGCTTGGTAGATCTTCCTCCATCCTTTTATTTTGAGCCTATGTGTGTCCCTGCATGTGAGATGGGTTTCCTGAATACAGCACACTGATGGGTCTTGACTCTTTATCCAATTTGCCAGTCTGTGTCTTTTAATTGGAGCATCTAGCCCATTTACATTTAAGGTCAACATTGTTATGTATGAATTTGATCCTGTCATTATGATGTTAGCCGGTTATTTTGCTCATTAGTTGATGCAGTTTCTTCCTAGTCTCCATGGTCTTTACAATTTGGCATGTTTTTGCAGTGGCTGGTACCAGTTGTTCCTTCCCATGTTTAAGGCTTCCTTCAGGAGCTCTTTTAGGGCAGGTCTGGTGGTGACAAAATCTCTCAGCATTTGCTTGTCTGTAAAGGATTTTATTTCTCCTTCACTTATGAAGTTTAGTTTGGCTGGGTATGAAATTCTGGGTTGAAAATTCTTTTCTTTAAGAATGTTGAATATTGGCCCCCACTCTCTTCTGGCTTGTAGAGTTTCTGCCAAGAGATTTGCTGTTAGTCTGATGGGCTCTCATTTGTGTGTAACCCGACCTTTCTCTCTGGCTGCCCTTAACATTTTTTCCTTCATTTCAACTTTGGTGAATCTGACAATTATGTGTCTTGGAGTTGCTCTTCTCAAGGAGTATCTTTGTGGCATTCTCTGTATTTTCTGAATTTGAATGTTGCCCTGCCTTGTTAGATTGGGGAAGTTCTCCTGGATAATATCCTGCAGAGTGTTTTCCAACTTGGTTCCATTCTCCCCATCACTTTCAGGTACACCAATCAGACGTAGATTTGGTCTTTTCACATAGTTCCATATTTCTTGGAGGCTTTGTTCATTTCTTTTTATTCTTTTTTCTCTAAACTTCCCTTCTCACTTCATTTCATTCATTTGATCTTCCATCACTGATACCCTTTCTTCCAGTTGATCGCATTGGCTACTGAGGCTTGTGCATTCATCACGTAGTTCTTGTGCCTTGGTTTTCAGCTCCATCAGCTCCTTTAAGGACTTCTCTGCATTGGTTATTCTAGTTAGCCGTTCATCTAATCTTTTTTCAAAGCTTTTAACTTCTTTGCCATGGGTTCGAACTTCCTCCTTTAGCTCGGAGTAGTTTGATCGTCTGAAGCCTTCTTCTCTCAACTCGTCAAAGTCATTCTCCGTCCAGGTTTGTTCCGTTGCTGGTGAGGAGCTGCGTTCCTTTGGAGGAGGAGAGGTGCTCTGATTTTTAGAGTTTCCAGTTTTTCTGCTCTGTTTTTTCCCCATCTTTGTGGTTTTATCTACCTTTGGTCTTTGATGATGGTGATGTACAGATGGGTTTTTGGCGTGGATGTCCTTTCTGTTTGTTAGTTTTCCTTCTAACAGTCAGGATCCTCAGCTGCAGGTTTGTTGGAGTTTGCTGGAGGTCCACTCCAGACCCTGTTTGCCTGGGTATCAGCAGCGGAGGCTGCAGAACAGCAGATGTTGGTGAACAGCAGATGTTGCTGCCTGATCGTTCCTCTGGAAGTTTTGTCTCAGAGGAGTAACCGGCTGTGTGAGGTATCAGTCTGCCCCTACTTGGGGGTGCCTCCCAGTTAGGCTACTTGGGGGTCAAGGACCCACTTGAGGAGGCAGTGGGACTGTAAACTAGTTCAACCATTGTGGAAGACAGTGTGGCGATTCCTCAGGGATCTAGAACTAGAAATACCATTTGACCCAGCCATCCCATTACTGGGTATATACCCAAAGGATTATAAATCATGCTGCTATAAAGACACATGCACACGTATGTTTATAGTGGCACTATTCACAATAACAAAGACTTGGAACCAACCCAAATGTCCAACAATGATAGACTGGATTGAGAAAATGTGGCACATATACACCATGGAATACTATGCAGCCATAAAAAATGATGAGTTCATGTCCTTTGTAGGGACATGGATGAAGCTGGAAACCATCATTCTCAGCAATCTATCGCAAGGACAAAAAACCAAACACTGCATGTTCTCACTCATAGGTGGGAACTGAACAATGAGAACACTTGGACACAGGAAGGGGAATGTCACACACTGGGGCCTGTTGTGGGGTGGGGGGAGGGGGGAGGGATAGCATTAGGAGATATACCTAATGTTAAATGATGAGTTGATGGATGCAGCACACCAACATGGCACATGTATACATATGTAACTAACCTGCATGTTGTGCACATGTACCTTATAACTTAAAGTATAATAATAATAAAAAAAGAAACTTACAATCATAGCAAAAAAAAAGGGAGAGATGAAAATATTTCAGTTGATCAAAGTCAGCGTTTTTTTTTAAATGAAATGATTAAGAAAGAAAATACACCCCTCCCTCAGCATATTCGCAGATTGGTTCCAGGACCCCTACATGTAACAAAATTCACACATACTCAAGTCCCACAGTTGGCCTAGTGGAACTTGGGTATAGGAAAATTTGCCCCTCCATATACTGAGTTTCACCTCCCGCCAATACTGTATTTTCATTTTCAATCCATGATTGGTTGAAAAAAGTCCACATGGAAGTGGACCTGTGCAATTCAAACCCGTGTTGTTCAAGGGTCAACTGTAGTATAAAACAGAATAAAATGAAATAGAAAATATCAGACTACATCACTCCTTGTGAGGGTAAGAATTATCTCATAAAACCTTTATTTCTCGGCCGGGCGCAGTGACTCACGCCTGTAATCCCAGCACTTTGGGAGGCCAAGGCGGGTGGATCACGAGGTCAAGAGATAGAGAACATCCTGGCCAACATGGTGAAACCCCGTCTCTACTAAAAATACAAAAATTAGCTGAGGGTAGTGGTGCGCACCTGCCTCTACCTGCCTCTAGTAGTAGTCCCAGCTATTCCGGAGGCTGAGGCAAGACAATCGATTGAGCCCAGGGGGCAGAGGTTGCAGTGAGCCGAGATTGTGCCATTGCACTGCAGCCTGGTGACAGAGCAAGACACCGTCTAAAAAAAACCCAAAAAAACCTTTATTGCTCTGTAAATATGAATGTGTTTACGTGTATGTATACCAAGTACAACGTAAAAGATGTTTTAGTATGGAAAATGGCAAAAAATATTTGAAGTGCACTGGCCTAGGTTATTATTCATTCATTAGAATTTACTTGAGAGAAATTCTGGAGGAAATTTATAATAATGTTAAAGAAAAAGTTGGTCACAAAGTGGTGTAGATATTAGGATGGCAATTTTAGAAAATATGAATGTGTATACATAAATGACAGGAAAGGCATGAGAAAACAGTCATTGTTCTAAGAAGATATATGTGATTATTACCCCTCATTTTGTTTTTTTATTTCTAATCTGAGACAAAAAGATCTACAATTAACTCAGTGCAGACTGGCCTTAAACTCTGTTGTAAATTCCAATAAATAAAGCAAATCAGAATGCACTTCAAGCAAGCAAAGAACCAATCTACTGAGGATACTTATAAATGAAACTAGAACACCAGATACATAAAATATGCCTGGTGGATGGAACAAAACATTTCTAAGCCCAAGGGCATGTTTCTTTCTTTATACACGTGCCAATGCTGAGAGGGATAGCCAACTAAATCATCTCTTGTTCATTTATACCTTAGCATTACTTAGTGTACCTGGTCCCTTCCAATAAAAGAGTTAGCTTGTGCCAAGAATAGATAAAACTGCTAATGGTGAGAAGAAACTAAAAAGAGGCGATAGAAGATGCTAAGTTTTTTCTCTTCAGCATCTTCTAGTATCTCTTTTTAATTTATAATTTACTTAAAATTGGCTGTTTCATAGAAAAGTATCTTGTGACCATCATAAAGATGAATGAGACCCATATCAAGTTAAAGTACTTCATGAAGCCACTTTAGCTAGTCTGGAGTTACTCTGAGTAAGAAGCTAGACTTGGGGGCTGGATGAGGAAAGAAAGGGGCAAGGGAAATGGTTAATGAGGCTATAATCAGCATAAGTGGAAACAGCTGGAGAAAGCAAACAGCAAACTTGAGATTTCTTCTTATCCCCTCCACCCCACTCTCCAACAGAGTGAGAACAATCTGTGCTTTCAGACACTAAAAGCTGTAGATGCTTACCAACAAACTCAAATAATTGCAAGCCCTCATGGTGCTAGCTAGCCCACAGAATCTGAATTGATCTTGTTTGTCAATCAAATATTGAATGCCAGTCTGCATAAATAGTTACAATTTCTAAAGTATGTGGCAGGATGAGGTGTTCTGATCCCACACACACTTATTTCCTGGTCCTCATCATTCATTGAGAAAATACATTTCGTAAAGCTGATTTAAAATGAGATTTAAAAATAATTGTAAATATTTTACACATTTATGGGATACATGTGATATTTTGTTGCATGCATAGAATGTGTAATAATCAAGCCAGGGTACCTGGGGTATCCATCACCTAGAATATTTATCATTTCTATGTGTTGGGAACATTTCAAGATCTCTCTTCTAACTACTTTGAAATATATATTACAACCTGGGCATAGTAGCTCATACCTGTAATCTCAATACTTTGGGAGGCCAAGGCAGGAGGATTGCTTGAGGCCAGGAGTTCAACCATCCTGGGCAATATAGCAAGACCTTGTCTCTATAAAATAAAAATAAAAATTAGCCAGGCATGGTGGCTTGCACCTGTAGTCCCAGCTATGTGGGGGGCTGAGGCAGGAGGATTCCCTGAGCCAGGAGGTTACAGTAGCAGTGAACCATGATGGTGTCACTGCTCTCCAGCCTGGGTCACAGTGAGACCCTGTCACTGCCCCCCCACCCCCAAAAAAGAAAGAAATATATATCATATTATTGCTAACTATAGTCACCCTACTCTGCTATCAAATATTAGAACTAAAAGAGAGGACTTTTAAACTAGTAATGCTGAAAGAGGTGGTCAATACTAAGAGAAAATACTAAAGGTTTTTTTGGAAGATATACCACTCTTAACAACAGGAAAAAATAAACTCAGTCTCTCTTCATGTGGCACAATTACGATGTACCACCACTCCCAGATCAGGATCAGAAAAAAGGTCATCATGACCTTAATGTGGGGTAGGCAGATAGGAACAACTTACTGAAAGTTAATCCACAGATCTGGATGCCTCCTCAAAAGGTAGAATAATATACAAAGTGTATTTGTCTTCTCTAAATTTCCTTTAGATAGTGGTAATATGAACATTAACAACATATCCTATATAGAAGAGAGCAAACAGAAAGGTCATCACTTCTCTACAAGCTGATTTTAAAAGATGCTGATTGGATGTTTCTGAGATCCCACTTCATCTGTAGATTCTTGGTGGAAATTTCATCAGCTAATTTCTTGCGTGGAAGGTGGGAGATGTCCCACACTTAAATTGAGGAACCAAATACCTAAAATCAAGATTGAGCTTTCTTTCCTGTTACATCACTGAACTTTCTGATCTAGGACAGATGTTACCCATGAATAAAGAGAAAATTACATTGGCGAAGGACATGAAGTTTTTGAGTGAGTAAGGTACCACGCAGAGTTTGCAATGGCAGAATCAAAGCTTTTATATTCTCTATCACACCCCTATGTCATCTACAGTTACAAACCCCTGGGACAAAAGAAAAAGGAAATGAGTCTAGACTACCATGTGATGAAAGTACCTCTAAATTCTAGTGTAATTCCCCACATTTAAGGCAAGCTGCTAGAAAAATACAGCTTCATCGAAGGTTAAGTGTAACTGTTCATATGATTTTTAGAATCCTTAATATGCTGCCCTTATTGACCAAGTTACTGACTACCACTAGTTAATGTAAACTATTATTTGCATTTTATAATACATTACATTTTATAAGTACTTTAAGTGGCCAACATAAAAATTAATGAGACCCGTATCAGGTTAAACCACTTTGTAAAGCTACTTCAGCTGATCTGGAGTTACTCTGGGTTAGGAGAGGCTAAACTGGAGGTGATGGGACGCCGGGGAGTATGTTTAGCTTCTTCCCTAACATTACATAACAGAGAAGTATTTAAGAAATCATTAAACATAATTTGTCCATGTGCATTAGACACACCCATTTACACACAAGTTCAGTTCACAAATGAGAACATCAACTGCCTTTTAAAAATATTTTCAACTTATTTAAAGTATGTAGCCTTTATTTCTGAGGGAAAATATCTAGTCCTTGTGGTATGGGAAGAAGGCAGGGAAGCACTGGGTGGAGAAACGCAGGGTCCCTGGCTAGGGCTCTTCCCTTCTGGCCTGTGCCCACGGAACTAGGTGAGGACAGGCACTCCTGCTTTTGCCCCCAAATGTTGCATTTTTCCAAGACCACCCTGGCCCACCACACCCGCCATGTTGTGCCTATAAAAACTCCAAGACCCTCGCGGGCACAAATGCAGACAGCTGGACCTCGAGAGGAGCAGAGGAGCGGAAGAGGTCACCGACAGGCACCAGTGGACTCTGGCAGGCCATCAACAGCGGGACGACATGGAATTCGGCTGGGGGCGGCCAATCTCCAGGGGAAGATCACCTTCCCACTCCATCTCCCTTCTGTCCTCCCCATTTACCTCGCTGAGAGCTACTTCTACTCAATGAAACTCTGCACTCATTCTCCAAGCCCGCGTGTAATCCGATTTTCCTAGTACACCAAGGCAAGAACCCCAGAATACAGAAAGCCCTCTGCCCTTGCAATAAGGCAGAGGGTCTAATTGAGTTGATTAACACAAGCAGCCTGAGGATGGCTAAACTGAAAGAGTGCGCTGTGACACACACCCACTGGGCTTCGGGAGCTATAGACAATCAACCGTAGATGCTGCCGTGGGGTCAGAGCCCAAAAACGCTCCTCACGACCTGCCAGTATGCATGTTCCTCCAAGGGGTTTGGGCGAGCCACACTCACATGGCACCCTCTGCGAGGGGGATAAGGGAACTTTCCCCATTTACCTGGACTAGCTGAGCAGACTGATTATTTATTTCCTTGCTAATTTTTCATCTTTTTAACGAATTATTTTCTTTCCATGTTTGAGTCCAATTTCTGAATGAAATGGTCTTATGTTTTATTCTCAATACTTTGATGCTGAAACTTTCTAGATAGGAAGCTACATTTAAAAAAACAAAAAATCTATTTTGTAAACAAATGACTAAATTGGGGCAGATTTGCCATTTGGGCTGGCAGATTTTCTACTGTAGAGCTCTATCAGTGAAAACAGTTCTGGTGTTTAAACATTGGACTCTGGAAACAAAAAAATCAGGCATTTGATTGAACACAAGTAAATGAAAGTTATTGATATTTTTCATGACCCCGTAATTTGCAGAGCTTTATACTTTTCAACATGTCTCCAAACCTATTATATTATTATGTCACTTGATTCCCACATATGTTTATGAGGTAGATCAGGCCACAGTTAACATCATCCCCAATGTATATGAGGATCCTGAGACACAAAGAGGTTGTGTGACCTATACAATGTCACACAGAAAGTTAACATAGAAGAGGGATCAACCCAGGTCTCCTGGTTGCTAATTTGTTTTCTACCACGTCACTTCACTACCCAACATCAAGGGCCACATCTCTTTAGTGTGTTCAAGAAACGCAAGTAAGAACAATGATTATTATTCCCCGGGTTCTCCTCTCTTTATTACGCAGAATAAGCAATTTCCAGCTACTAACATACATAGTTGCTTTCCTGCAAAGTTTTCCCATAGAAGCCCTAAATTTTCAAGAGTTATTTATTGCTAGATGGAGGTGTGAAGAAGCTTTTGGTTTTATCTTCCCATATCCCGGTTTGATCTATTAAATTTTGAACTCAGTGCCTCTTTAAAGGTGTTTAAAATTCAGTGCTCAAATCCCAAATTTCTCAAGGGTCAGCAAGTCAAATTCATTTACACTTTATCCCTGAGTTTCTTTCCTTTTTATCCTTTCTTTTATATGAAAAGCAATAAACCAGTGACCCATGCTTTTCACTCAGAGACTCTTTGGTCTGTACTTTAATCACTTCTTATCTGGTATCTTCAGTATAGGGTATCATGCTGAAAATAAGTACTAAACAACTATTTACTTCTCACTGGACAATTCCAGCAATTTCTATCAGGTCACTTCAATACTTACTGAGAATGGCAGTTATCAAATCATGAGTCCAAATCTGTCACCACTTGGAAGATAAATAAGGTCAGGGACGTGGGATTGCAAAAAACAAAGGAAATCTATTTGAGACTTTGTATAAAACAAAGTTTGCAAACAGCTAATGAATGCTAGGTGAACAAAACAAAGCTCTACTTATAGTTATACATGGAAAAGTCTACAGTCATTAAAGACAATGGCATAAATCTATGTTTACTGACACAAGATATTCATAACATTTTATAGAAGTGTAGATAATGTGACTGCATCTTAAATTTTATCCATGCATAGAAGAAAATCTGGAAATTGTAATTTTCTCTAAGCAGGGGAATTATGGATTTTTTATGTTTTTAAATTTTTGTTTATACTTTCTAGTTTTTCTCTAATGAGTTTATCTTTCTTACTTTATAAGTAAAGCCTATCTGTGGAAATTTAACTAAAGCAAAGGTTAACAGGGCCATGGACCTCCCTTTCCATCTTTCAAATGAGTTACAGAATACAACAAATGTAAAGGAAAAAAATTTCATGGGACAAAATGACAAATTATTCCTGGGAAGGAATTTAAACTATGATACATGCTAATTAATACTCAAGAAATCAGGTAAACAGGGACTTAAGGGCAGCTTCTTCTTTATCTTTTCTGGAACTTGTTTTCTTAGTTCTCTTCCTTTTTGGGAGGGGAAGAAAATAGGTGGCTTAGTAAGATAGAGCCCTGGGCTTAGAGTCAGAAGGCCTTGATTACCTTATTAGCTTCTCCTCTTAATTGGGTAGGATTCACCACCTCTCTGAGTTTTGATTTCTTTATCAAGAATGAGGACAATAATACCTAATTCAGGTAAGAATTCCCTGAGAAAATATTTGTGAAAATTTGGAGCATGGAGTTAGAAATCAAAAAAATGTGACTTAAACATGAATCTCTCCCCTGATTCTCATGCTGGTTTTCTGCTCTGTCTGAAACAAAAACAGATACATTAAGTACTCAGGTTCTTGGATCTCATTTCCATTGGCTACATGGTTCTAATTGGTATTCAAGTTGAGGCATGACAGCTAGGCCCTTCTAATCATCCTATTATGCCAAAGAAGACATGGTTCCCGCCAAGAGACTGTGACAATTCCAAACTTTTTTAAACATCCAAAACAAGGCATGAATAGGTGTCTTTGAAGCAGGATTCTCAGCTTGAACCTAAGCTGTGTCCACCCTTAACATTCATGGTCAGGACATATCAGGGCAGATCTGGCAGATAATAGGGTAGGGTAAATGAGAATTCATTTGCATGAGTAAATAGGACACTCCTTTCCCCACAAGACATAGGAATGTTCTCCTGAGTTCTCTTTATACTCTTGACCATCATTGCCTCTAGCTTTGCCTCTCTTTATTTAGAGAGATAAGAGAAGATATTGCATGCTTGAAAAAAGGAGCAGGATATATGAAAAAGACAGAGAACAAAAAAGAGCCATGAAGATGTAAGTGTCATTATCCACATTTAAAATGCCATAAAAGAGGTTAGTGAATCAGTCAAGGAAACTCCAAAATACAGAGCCAAAAAAAATCAAAGAAATGGAAATAAAAGAGAAAAAAATAAGAAAATCAGAGAATGAATCCAGGAAGTCTAACATTAGTTCTAGAGAGAGGGACTGCTAGTTTTCCTGAAGAACCTTTTAGTACCATTTAAATATTTTAAATGTGTACCTATATTGCTTTAATAAAACAAAGTAGTTTTCAAGTATTATTTATACTTTTTGTATCCACTTTGTCACTTCTAATTTACTCATTAAACACACCATAGTAACTACACTTATTGAAGTCAACATTGATTTTCTAAATGCCAAATCTAGTGGGCAGTTTCCAATACTCATACTACTTGAGAATTATGTAACATTTGTCATGTGACCACTCCCCAACCCTCCCTTAATTTCTAGAATGTCACTCTTCTTTAGTTCTCTTTCTCCAAGAGCTCAACATCACCATTGCTGTTTTTTCTTCTACCTTACATAAAACTTTTATGTCCCATCTTTACTTATTCTCCTTTTACTCTACACACTTGCTGGATAGCCTTACTCCTAAGTTTTGATTTCCAATCTGTAAGTCAATAATTGCCAAATCTGTATCCCATGAGCTTGACTTCCAGCTTTCTACATCTTTATTTGATGTCCTACAAACACCTCAAAGAGCATATACAACATTGATTTCATTATTTACCTATTTTCCTCCACTCCCCAAACCCAAATCCACCTAATCTGTTACATTTTTCATTCCAGCTAATGGCCTGACCAAGCTAACAACCATAAGGTCACTCTCAACTCCTTCCTCAACCTTCTGATCAGAAAGAGCTATAAGTCTGGACTGCTCTCTCTGCCTACATTGTCACTACCTTATCTTAGGCTTATCATTTATCTTCAGATGCTATTCTCTTCCTATCCAGTCCATCCTCTGCATTACTGCCTGTTATATTCCTTAAAGCCACATCTGCTCCTGCCTAAAAGCTTTCAACAGCTCATTATCAGTATAATTTTCTTTGCCTGTCATTGGAGGCCTTCGCAGTCTGACTATGACCCATGTTCCAGACAATGTGCCTTAATATACACAGAACCTCTGCCCCAGATACACTGGATTCTTCACTGGTCCTGAATGCCTCAGGCTCCTTCATCACTCCACCTGGTCCAACGGCCTGTAATTCCCCAACTTGATTTCTTCAACTGGAAAACTTACTAATTCTTCAAGGCCTTACTGAAATGTCACATTGTCTATAAAGCCATGCAGGGAAAATTCTTCTTCAGTGTTCCCAATATCCTGATATCCTGTGTTGTTATCTCCTGCAGCATTGTGAGTCAGGCTTTGGATCTCTAGCAAGAGGCCACACACACATACACAAACACACACACACACACACAAACCACCAAGTTCTCATGTATTTAGCTTGTAGTAAGTACAAAACTTAACAGAAGTAGCTGCACAGAGTACAGGCACATGCAGGAAGTTTTCCTTGGTCCTTGGTTCCCCACAGGTTGTGCAGCTGCCACTGACACTGTCCATTTAGGTAGGGTACAGCCATGTTTGAGAAAAAAGTTACAATATTGTTACACTATCACTCCTTTATACTTGAACTTACAGCTTCATCCACCTATGAGCTTCCTTTTTAGGAAATGTTAACAAACAGCAGACCCTCCTGATTCTTAATTTAGCCCCTGTGCAGACATATCCTCACAGAGGAGAGAGAGCTGAGCCAGGCACAATGTTCCTAAATAATGTCTCTGCCTGCAGACTTCTAGTCACAGGAAGTCCATCTTCCCACACCTCTACTATTAAAGTTGCCAATTTTGTATTATAATTTATTTATGTCTCTGTCTTTACCACTGAACTGTGAGCTTTCTGAAACCAAAAGCCATATATTATTCATATTCGTATGCTCAGTGACAAGCCCAGCATTTGGTACCTAGTAGGACACACAATAAATTTTGTTAGATAAACCAACCTAAAACACCTTTCAAAATCTGGTTTTCTTACCATTTGACCCAGCCATCCCATTACTGGGTATATACCCAAAGGATTATAAATCATGCTGCTATAAAGACACATGCACACGTATGTTTATTGCGGCATTATTCACAATAGCAAAGACTTGGAACCAACCCAAATGTCCAACAATGATAGACTGGATTAAGAAAATGTGGCACATATACACCATGGAATACTATGCAGCCATAAAAAATGATGAGTTCATGTCCTTTGTAGGGACATGGATGAAATTGGAAATCATCATTCTCAGTAAACTATCGCAAGAACAAAAAACCAAACACCGCATATTCTCACTCATAGGTGGGAATTGAACAATGAGAACACATGGACACAGGAAGGGGAACATCACACTCTGGGGACTGTTGTGGGGTTGGGGGAGAGGGGAGGGATAGCATTAGGAGATATACCTAATGTAAATGACGAGTTAATGGGTGCAGCACACCAGCATGGCACATGTATACGTATGTAACTAACCTGCACATTGTGCACATGTACCCTAAAACTTAAAGTATAATAATAATAAATTTTTTAAAAAATCTGGTTTTCTGAAAGCTTGTTAGATCTCACAATCTATTTGTAATCCTGAGTTTCTATAACTTGGTGAAGGATACACACTTTAGAAAAAGATATTTCAAAGAAGTAATCTTGGGCAGCTAAAATTACAGGTTATTTGTGATGGTCTTGTACAACTCTGACCTAAAATACCATCTTCTTTGTCTACCTGTTGGGAAAATAATCATGATACTGCCTGGCCTCCTGGAGTCACAATTACACCTATGGGAAATTCAAGGCCAAACAGCTGGCCTAAGAAGGAAAGGGTCCCTCTCTCACCACAGATATCAGATAGAGATTGTCTGGAGGAGGGGATTTCCAGGATGCTACCAGGAAGAAGTTTGGGCAAAGTGACTTACAAGGTCACTCTAGCTGGGCTGGCTGGACTGCTGGTTCTATACTCTACCCCTCCTTCAACAAGACCCCCAACTTGTGGTGTCAGGAAAACACACAGTTTTGTATTAGATGCACCTGAAGTCTCATTTTGGTTCCACAATTTACTAACTGTATGACCAAGGCAAACTGCCAAAATCCCATGAATTTCTATTTTCTCATTGGTAAGATGCAGGATAATTGTGAGGGCATGAGTATTTCACATACCTAACCTAGTATCGAGTTTGTGCTAGGTAAATAATAGCTGATAACAGATAGGAAATAACTGAACTAGAAGAAGAACTTACTTTACTGGATGGAAAAACACTGGACCAGACTTCAGACCAGGGTAATAAACAGCAACAACAATGTGACCCTGGGCTAATCACATAATCTTTCAAGGATATAGCTTCCTGAACTATAAATTCAGGAAATTTGACTTGACAATTTTTTCCCAGCCATTATTAACATTCTAGATTTCACACATCTAGCTTTATATCCCCAGTTTCGAAAAGAACATAATTTTTAACAATAAAACAACTGAGTCCAAAATGATTAAATGACATGTCCAAGGTCAAATAGCTAATAAATTATAGAAGATGGGAGCTAAGATATATTATCTTTACTATGTACTAGGTTCCACGCATTATTCTTGGATCTCACTTCATCTTCTTGTAATGGGTATTATAGTCTCTTTGTTTTATGTTTTTAGCAAGGCTACCAACCCTTTAAAAATGATAGTTGTGTTGTCTATGATTAGTAGAACTGGTGATGTCCACTTAAGGTAGACCTTCTTTTTTTCTGCCAAGAACCACCATTGAGGCTCCTTGTAGCCTGTAGACATAATTTGAAAAGTAAACACATGCTCAAAAAGTTAAACATATAGTTACCATTATGACCTAGCAATTTCATTCCTAGGTATATACCCAAAAGAAGTGAAAATAAGGATTCAAATAAGTGCCTATATATGCATGTTCATAGCAGCAGCACTATTTTTTTATTTAACTTTTAAGTTCAGGGGTACATGTGCAGGTTTTCTATAGGTAAACTACTGTCATGAGGGTTATGTACAGATGATTTCATCACCCCAGTATTAAGCCTAATGCCCATTAGTTATTTTTCCTGATCCTCTCCTTCCTCCCATACTCCCCGCTCTGATAGGCCCCAGTGTGTGTTGTTCCCCTCTATGGGTCCATGTGTTCTCATCATTCAGCTCCCATTTATAAGTGAGAACATGTGGTATTTGTTTCCTGTTCCTGTGTTAATTTGTTAAAAATAATGGCCTCCAGCTCCATCCATGTTCCTGCAAAGGACATGATCGCGTTCTTTTTTTATGGCTGCATGGTATTCCGTGATGTGTATGTACCACATTTTCTTTATATAGTCTAATACTGATGGACATTTAGGTTGATTCCATGTCTTTACTATGGTGAATACAGCAGCAGCACTATTCACAATAAGCAAAAGGTAGAAACAACTGAAAAGTCCATCAACAGATAAATAAACAATTATGGCATATCTGTATAACAGAATATTATTTCAGCATTCTATTAAGTGAAAGAAGCCATATACAAAGGTCACATATTATATGATTTCATTTCTATGAAATATTCAGAATAGGTAAATCCATACAAACACAAAGCAGATTGGTGGTTGCTAGGGTTCAGGGAGAAGGTATGTGGGAAACAGGAAGTAAGTATTTAATAGTATAGAATTTTATTTTGGGATCATGAAAATGTTTTGGGACTAGATAGAGGCAGTGGTTATACAACAGTGTGAATGTACTAAATGCCACTAATTTGTTGACTTTAAAATGGTTAATTTTATTTTATGTGAATTTCACCTCAATTAAAAAAACTCATGTCCACTGATATGAGAAAACTGGACATAGGGATGAAGGAAAAGGAGCATTAAGAATCCAAAGTCCTCATGGCAGAAATGGGATCAAGATCTCAACCCATTCTGTCCAAAGTTTAAAGTAACTAAAATCTGTTGAGAAGGACTTAAGTGGCTGTGACTGTGGTTAACTAGTAGGAGAAAAGCCAAAAGGTTAAAGGGAAAACTGCCTTCAAAGCAGGGGAGTGTATTGGAACTGTTGCCCAGGCTCAGCAGCAGGATCTGGTTTGCTGTTGGAGGATGCAGTCCACAGGGCACTGTGTGGCTGACGTTGCAACACCTCTGCATCAACCACCCAGGCACTGGGGGACAGTGGATATGTGCCCATTCAACAACAAATCCATTCACTCAACACATAGGTATTCAGCATTTCCTTAGTACCAGGCATCGTTCTATACTTTAGGTAAGACAGAAATGGCCTTTGTTTTCATGCAACTTACATAACATTGAGTAAAGTACACAAAAGAGAAGAAAAGAAAAAAGATAAATTCAGATAATTGATCACAGCTATGAAGAAAAGAAGGCAATGCAATCTTGTATAGACATGATTAGAGGGGATGAGAGATGCATTGGTCAAGGAAGCATCTTTGAAGAAGTAATATGTTAGTTGAGACCTAAATCTTCAGCATGAGGACCGGTGTGCGGGAGTGATACCACAGCACAGCAGAAGCTAGTTTACTAATACAGACACTTTATCTCACAATTCCTAACTCCATACAGAGCTAAGTTCCATATTCTGCACACGGTGAACACTTAACAAATATTGATGGAGGTCAGAATGAGAGGGAGTGTCTAGATGGCATCCACATGTTTGTTTAGTTTGGTTTTGCTTTGCTTTTCTTCCAGTTTTGTCCATAGGAAGCAAGACATTTGCCCTAAAACATCGTTTCTTCTACTCAAATATAACTGCTGACAAGGCTCGGAATGAAACACTTGTATTGTACTTGTTCTATTGATCAAATGGTCAGAAGGAAGAATTCAGTCATTTTCAAACTTCCTTGAAAAGCAGAACTAGGAAAGTAGCACAGTAGAGAGAAAAGACCCCTGACCTAGGAATTATGAGACCATAGTTCTGGTCCCAATTTTCTTCTAACATTCCATACAATCATAGGAAAGTCATTTCAACTATTTGCACCTCGATTTTCTCTAAATAATGGGAAAAATGAACTACATAATATCTCTGAGGTCTTGTTCTTGTATATGATATATATGTGGGCAGAGGAGAGTAGGGCTCAGAAAGAAAGGTTTAGCTAGGGCATCACAGACATTGATCAAACATGGGGACTCGACAATGGCTGATCCGTGTGAGTGTTTATGTCTCTGGGAAATATTTGCTCTTCCTGTCTTTGCATTCATGTTGGCACTTTTCAGATTCAGCTCCTTTTCTAAAAGTTCTCCCTCCCTCTCTTTACTTACGAGAATGATTGAGACTCCTGTTGATAAATAAAACAAGAGGTTGTGAATAAAGCAATAACACTTGAAAGCTATATCAATTTCTTTTTGTCTCTTTCTTTCCAAAAAATAAAAATCTCACTTATAAGCAAATTAGCTTTACACGCCACCTCCCCGCACTTGGGGAGACAGAATAAATAGATTTTTCTTTAAAATGGCATCAAGACAGTACAATTCTACTCTGAAGAAAATGATAAAAGCATGCAAATGCCCATTCAATTCAATGGTAGGAGGAGGAATTTTCCTATATCTTGGAAAGTAGGAGAAGATAATGAGATCAGTTTGGTACAAGTAATGTTTATGAAACACAATGTTATTCTCCTTCCTATAAATACAGACTGCAGACCTTATTAGTCAGACTTCGTTTCCTCCCTTTGCAAATGTAAAATTTTGATTGTTCTAATCCCTTCCCTGTTGATTTCTTGCTACAATTTTACACAGCAGCAGATCACCTCTTTATTTTCTCAGAAATACATTAGCACAGTGCCATAGTCCTAAATAATATATATTTTAATTGAGTGAAGGAAAAAAAAAAGAGGAAATCAACTCTGAAATTCAGGGCCTTAAAAATAGTCTTCTCCAAAAGGACACACATTTACTATTTGGAAGCTAATGTTAATTATCTTTGGCTTTCATGACCAAGAAACAAAAATCTTGAGGTTCTGTTTTTAGCAATACCTACCTACAAAGAATCAATGTATTGATTTGAGAATACTACCTATCTGTATCTAATATCAAAAAAAAAACTCAGGAAAAATTTTTACTGCCTGACCACTGAAAGTCAATATCTAATATACACTTATATACTCATGAAGGGTCATTTTCTATAATGTGGTACATATAAAAAATGCACTGACTGGAATTCAAAGAATCGTCATTTCAGCCCCTATTCATCTGACAGCTATGTGATTCCAATCAAATCATTTAATTGCCTTAGGCCTAATCTTTCTCACTGAAAACAGTTGTAAAATAGTAGAAGAATATCTTAGTAAAGCAGTTTTATGTTTCTACAAAATAAAATGTTAAATACTTCTTAATAAAAAAACCTTTGTATGTGTTTTATTAAAAATTTGTAGATAGCATAAAGCTGTGCTGTACAATACAATAGCCACTAGCCACATGTGAATATTTAAATTTAAAATAATTAAAAATAAAATAAAATAAATGCCTCAGTTGTACTAGCCACATTTCAAGTGCTCAAATAACTACATGTTACTGGTTATTACTGTACCGGACAGCACAGATATAGAACATCTCTGTAATCATAGGAAGATTTATTTAATGGCACTGGTATGAAGTGACAGAAAAAGCACTATGCTTTATTATCTTTACAAAGCACTAAAATAAATGTTTCAGTCATTCAACTCAACATTCCAACAGACATCAATCTATACATTAACACCCATGGGTACAGTTATTCAACTAGTTACAATCTATCTGCTTTTTACCATTAACTCACAAACTTTCTCCTTCTTATTTATGAGAATGTCATGAGAAATATTATCACATTGCTTGCTGAAATCCAAGTGCCCACTGTCTGTTGTAACAGACATCTGTAACTCTGTCAAAAGAAATACAGAAGAGAAAGTTCTTCTGTCATGATCAATTATTATTTGTTTATTTTTAGAGACAGGATCTTACTCTGCCACCCAGGCTACAGTGCGGTGGTATGCTCACGGCTCACTGCAGCCTTGATCTCCTGGGCTCAAGCAATCCTCCTGTCTCAGCACCCTCTGAGTAGCAGGGACTACAGGTGTGCATGACCACATGTGGCTAATTTTTGTATTTTTCATTGAGATAGAGTCTTGCTTTGTTGGCCAGGCTGGTCTCAAACTTCTGGGCTCAAGTGATCCTCCCACATTGGCCTTCCAAAGTGGTGGGATTATAGGCATGAGCCACCATGCCCAACCATCACTTATTATTAAGCCCATGCTAGTGCCTCATGCCATTTTCCTAAGCATGCACAAACTATCCCTAGAACTGCATCCTACTTGTCAGTGCCATGCTGATCATTCTCCTTTCAAATAAAAAAAATCAGAATTACATATAGATGCTTCTTTTCTGTTTTGTGTCTCTTGTGTCCCAGGACTCCTGAAAGATCACTAACAATAGTCTAGCCAATTCTTTGTACCCATAAATATAATTTGTGCATCCTAGATAATTTTTAACTCAGTTAAAAGTAGGACTGTATATGTCAGCTCTTTTTTCTTCATGCTTGTTCTACTTATTCAAGTTTAAAAATAATATTTCTTGACAGCTTTATTTCTTCTATGTTAATTTAGCTTTTCCTCTTTCTTCTGTTAGTGATACATCATTAGGACTTCCTTCCTTACTCTTCTTTCTCTAAACACAACTATACATAGAATTTTGTTCATCTTATCTTTAAAACTTTTTTTTGCAGATTTTAGTACATCTTAGCCTCTAGACCATCTACTAGACTCACGACATTCATCCTTAGTTAATAAGATTTGTTTGTCAAGACCTTTGATTGTTAGAAGCAGAAGTTCACTTGCGCTAACTTCAGCAAAAGGAGTCTAAGAAAGTAAGGATATGCCCCCAAAACAAGGGTATGAATACAACCACTTTTCAGGAAGAACTAAAACTGGCAGTGGAAGGGGTGTCAGATTTCAAAGAGGGCAAAAGTCTTACTGGTTGATAAACCTATAATATAAGGAAAGTAAAAAACAACAAGATAGTTAAATTGAAAAGATATTTGAATTCATAACCATGAAAAGAAATAATTTTTCAGTCCTGTCACTATCAAGAGTAACTCAATGAAAGTGGCAGTAGTCTTACCTACTTTCAATCTAATGTGTACTCAAACTTAAATCTCTAATATTCTTCCCTGAGGTAAGTCACCGATACTTAAAAGAGGGTAAATGATTCCACATCGTGAAGAAGAACAAAATTACAATAGGGTTAGAAATCTACTGTGACCAAAAAGTAAAGATTGCTTCCAAGGATTCCAGAGGACAAAGGAGCCCATTTAAGAGGTCTCTCACTGACCAGGTTGTGTCTATTTAAGCAAATAATAACCAATTGAAACAAGTTGGATGTATAAAAGGCTATGAGCCCACAGTGATGTTCAAACAATAAAATTACTGTAAAGCTACAAAAATGTAGTGATACCAACCTAGAGAGCTGAAACCGCTAAAAACCAAACCCAGGATTTCATCCTGAAAGTGGTTGGTTACAATGCAAATTATATTCCCAACCTCACAGGGTGTTGTGGTGGTTAATATTGGGTGTCAACTTGATCGGAATGAAGAATACAAAGTATTGATCCTGGGTGTGTCTGTGAGGGTGTTGCCAAAGGAGATTAACATTTGAGTCAGTGCGTTGAGAAAGGCAGACCCACCCTTAATTTGGGCAGGCACAACCTAATTAGCTGCCAGTAAGGCTAGAATATAAGCAGGCAGAAAAATGTGAAAAGAGAGACTAGCCTAGCCTCCCAGCCTGCATCTTTCTCTTGTGCTGGATGCTTCCTGCTCTCAAATATCGGACTCCAAGTTCTTCAGTTTTGGCACTTGGACTGCCTCTCCTTGCTCCTCAGCCTGCAGACAGCCTATTGTGGGACCTTGTGATTGTGTGAGTTAATACTTAATAAACTCCCCTTTGTATATATTCCATTAGTTCTGTTCCCCTAGCAAACCCTGACTAACACAGACTTTGGTACCAGGAGAATTTCTAGATGAACAGAATATTAATGATGGAGTTCTTTCATTGGTTTTGGGGTTTCTGGAGTTGGCTGCTTAATATGATTAGACCCAAAAATGGGAAGGACTTTACTTCTAACATTATGGAGAACAGTGATAGTCCTTGGCATGAACTGTTTAGAGACTTATACAAAATAAATGCATTTGACACTCCTGATTCATCACTCATGAAAGGCAAGGGGTTTAGTGACTCTATACATAATACCTTTGACCATACGTGGAGAACCGAGGAACATAATGAAGCAGGTTAGTTGCTCCTAAGTTCAGTGGACAAAGTGATGAAAGAAAATGATGAACTCAGGGATTCTATCTCCTGGCTTCAGAAGCAGATACTGAGCTTCAAATCTGCTAAGATTGCCCTGAGTAAGATTCTTATCTCCTGTAGAAAAAGCTAAAATTGTGGAAAAACAGACAGGAGCTCTTATCATGCGAGTGACAGACCTGCAACAAAAGTTGCACGCACGACCTCACCAAGTGTCTACTGTTAAAGTGAGGGCATTGATTGGAAAAATATCGGACCCTGAAACTTGGAATGGGGATGTGTAGGAGGACCCTGATGAAGCTGGGGACACCGAGTTTGTAAGCTCTGATAAACTTTTCTTGCCAGAAGAAACAGCTTCCCTATCCCCAGTAGTGGCAACATCCCCTAACCAATCCATGCTGCCATCAGCCTTTCCACCTTTGTCTGAGGAGATCAACCCTGCATTGCCTGGGGCAACAGTGATGGCCTCCCCTGAGGCAGTTGCCAGGCAAGATAATGTACATTCTCCTCAGGAGCCACCCACAACAGCCCTGTTTGCTTCTAGACCTATAACTAAAGTACCGACAGGCACTTAGAAGTTAGGTTCAGAGCGTGACCCATGAAAAGGTGTGCTACACTCAAAAAGAACTGCTTGAGTTTATATAATTTAGAGTTTATATAAATTATAGATTAGAAATAATTTATATAAACAGAAATCTGGAGAACGGGAATGGATAGTAAGGGTGTGGGATAATGGTGGAAGGAACATAGAGTTGGATCAGGCTGAATGTATTAATTTGGGCCCACTAAGTAGGGACTCTGCATTTAATGTTCTAGCTCAGGCAGTTAAAACAGGTTCTAATAGTTTATTTGCTTGGTTAGCTGAAATATGGATTGAAATATGGCCTACTGTGAGTGAACTGGGAATGCCTGATCTCCCTTGGTTTAATGTAGAGGAAGGGATCCAAAGGCTTAGGGAGATTGGGATGGTGGATTGGATTAGTCACTTTAGACCTACTCATCCCAGCTGGGAGGATACAGAAGATAAAACCCTCGACCAATGCCTTGCAAAACTGATTTGTGAGGGCAGCACCTGCATCTTTGAAGAGCCCTGTAATTGCCCTTCTCTGCATGTCATAGCTAACGGTGGGAACCACAGTCACTCAACTACAAAATTTAAATACAATGGGAAGAATTGGATCCCAAGGCGGCAGGGGCCAAATGGTAGCACTCAACTGTCAAAGGCATAGTGGGTGTACCTACTGTAATGGACAGCAGAGGCAAAGCAGCAATCAGAATAATCTGACTAATGTAGAGTTCTGGCATTGGCTAATTAATCATGGCATTCCTAGAAGTGAAATTGGTAAGAAGCCAACTGCATTCCTACTTAATTTATATAAGCAGAAAACTTCTAGATCAAATGGAAAAAAGACTAACTTGAATTATAAAAACAGCGAATCATGGCCCCTCAATTTTCAGACTTGAGCCAGTTTACAAACCCAGAACCCCTTGAATGAAGGGGAGGCCAGGTTCTCTTAAGGAAGGACACCACTACAATACTGACAATTTATGCAGTGAAGCTTTCTCCCATGCTTCCCCAAGGAGACCTCCAGCCGTTTACCAGGATAACTGTGCATTGGGGAAAGGGAAATAATCAGACATTTGGGGAACTACTGAACACTGGCTCTGAGCTGACGTTGATTCCAGGGGAAACAAAACGTCATTGTGGTCCTCCAGTTAAAGTAGGGGCTTATGGAGCTTATGTAATTAATGGAGTTTTAGCTCAGGTCCAACTTACACTGGCTCCAGTGGGTCCCTGGACTCATCCTGTCATCATTTCCCCAGTGGCAGAATGCATAATTGGCACAAACATACTTAGCAGTTGGCAGAACCCCCACATTGGCTCCCTGTCTGGTAGGGTGAGGGCTATTACAGTGAGAAAGGCCAAATGGAAGCCATTAGAGCTGCCTCTACCTAGAAAAATAGTAAATCAAAAACAATATCGCATGCTGGAGGGATTGCAGAGATTAGTGCCACCATCAAGGACTTGAAAGATGCAGAGGTGAATGATTCCCACCACAACCCCATTCAACTCTCCCATTTGGCCTGTGCAGAAGACAGATGGATCTTGGAGAATGACAGTGGATTATCATAAGCTTAACCAACCGGTGACTCTGATTGCAGCTGCTGTACCAGATGTGATTTCATTGCTTGAGCAAATTAACACATCTCCTGGTACCTGGTATGCAGCCATTGACTTGACAAATGCCTTTTTCTCCATTCCTGTCCATAAGGCCCACCAGAAGCAATTTGCCTTCGGCTAGCAAGGCCAGCAATATACCTTTACTGTCCTACCTCAGGGGTATACAAACTTCCTGGCTTTGTATCATAATCTTATTCAGAAAGACCTTGATCTCTTTTTGCTTCTGCAAGATATCACAGTGGACCATTACACTGATGACATTATGCTGATTGGATCCAGTAAGTAAGAAGTAGCAAACACACTGAACTTATTGGTGAGACATTTGTGTGCCACAGGATGAGAAATAAATCCGACTAAAATTCGGGGAACTTCTACCTCAGTATAATTTTTAGGGGTCCAGTAGTGTGGGGCCTGTTGAGATATCCCCTCTAGGATGAAGCATAAGTTGCTGTATTTGTCCCCTCCTACAACAAAGAAAGAGGCACAATGCCTAGTGATCCTATTTGGATTTTGGAGGCAACACATTCCTCAATTAGGTGTATCACTCTGGCCCATTTATCGAGTGATCCAAAGGCTGCCAGTTTTGAGTTGGGTCCAGAACAAGAGAAGGCTCTACAACAGCTCCAGGCTGGTTTGCAAGCTGCTCTGCCACTTGGGCCATATGACCCAACAGATCCAATGGTGCTTGATGTGTCTGACAGGTAAGGATGCTGTTTGGAGCCTTTGGCAGGCCCCTATAGGTGAATCACAGCAGAACCCTGTAGGATTTTGGAGCAAGGCCCTGCCATCTTCTGCAGATAACTACTCTCCTTTTGAGAGACAGCTCTTGGCCTGTTACTGGGCTTTGATGGAAACTGAACATTTGACTATGGGTCATCAAGTCACCATATGAACTGAACTGCCTATCATGAACTGGGTGCTTTCTGATCCATCTAGCCATGAAGTGTGTCATATGCAGTAACTTTCCATCATCAAATGGAAGTGGTATATTCATGACTGGGCTAGAGCAGGTCATGAAGGCACAGGTAAGTTATATAAGGAATTGGCTCAAATGCCCATGGTCTCCATTTCTGCCACCCTGCCTGCTCTTCCCCAGCCTGCACCAATGGCCTCATGGGGAGTTCCCTATGATCAGTTGACAGAGGAAGAAAAGACTAGGCCCTGGTTCTCAAATGGGTCTGCACAATATGCAAGCACCACCCAAAAGCGGACAGCTGCACTACTACAGCCCCTTTCTAGGACATCCCTGAAGGACAGCAGTGAAGGGAAATCTTCCCAGTGGGCAGTACTTTGAGCAGTGCACCTGCTTGTGCACTTTGCATGGAAGTGCATATGGAATGGCCAGATATGCAATTATATACTGATTCATGGGCTGTAGCTAATGGTTTGGCTGGAAGGTCAGGAACTTGGAAGAAACATGATAGGAAAATTGGTGAAAGAAATGTGGGGAAGAGGTATGTGGATGAACCTTTCTGAGTAGTCAAAAACTAAAGGTATTTGTATCCCATGTAAGTGCTCATCAGCGGGTGACTTCAGCAGATGAGGATTTTAATAATAAAGTGGATAGGATGACCCATTCTGGGGACACCAATCAGCCTCTTTCCCCAGCCACTTCTGTCATTGCCCAGTGGGACCATGAACAAAGTGGCCATGGTGGCAAGGATGGAGGTTACACATGGGCTAAGCAACATGGACTTACACTCACCAAGGCTGACCTGGCTACAGCCACTGCTGAGTGCCCAATTTGCCAGGAGCAGAGACCAACACTGAGCCCTCGATATGGCACCATTCCTCAGGGTGATCAGCCAGCTACCTGGTGGCAGGTTGGTTATATTGGACCTCTTCCATCATGGAAAGAACAGAGGTTTGTCCCCACTAGAATAAACACTTACTCCGGATATAGATATGAGTTTTCCTATCCCGCTCACAATGCTTCTGTCAAAACTACCATCCAGGGACTCACAGAATGCCTTACCCACCATCATGGTATTCCACACAGCATTGCCTCTGACCAAGGCACTCACTTTACAGCTGAAGAAGTGTGGCTGTGGGCTCATGCTCATGGAATTCACTGGTCCTATCATGTTCCCCATCATCCTGAAGCATCTAGATTGATAGAACAGTGGAATGGCCTTTTGAAGTCACAATTACAATGTCAACTAGGTGACAATACTTTGCACAGCTGGGGCAAAGTTCTCCAGAAGGCCATGTATGCTCTGAATCAGCATCCAATATATGGTACTGTTTCTCCCATAGCCAGGATTCATGGGTCCAGGAATCAAGGGGTGAAAGTGGAAGTGGCACTACTCACCATCACCCCCAGCGATCCACTAGCAAAATTTTTGCTTCCTGTTTCCATTACATTATGTTATACCGGCCTAGACGTCTTAGTTCCTGGGGAAGGAACGCTGCCACCAGGAGACACAATTCCATTAAACTGGAAGTTAAGATTGCCACATGGACACTTTGGGCTCCTCCAACTTTTAAGTCAACAGGCTAAGAAGGGAGTTACAGTGTTGACTGTGGTGACCAATCCAGACTATCAAGAAGAAATCAGTCTACTACTGCACAACGGAGGTAAGGAAGAGTATGCATGGAATACAGGAGATCCATTAGGGCATCTCTTAACATTACCATGCCCTGTGATTAAGCTCAATGGGAAACTACAGGACCCCACTACAGGATGGACTACAACTGGCCCAGACCCTTCAGGAATGAAGGTTAGGGTCACTCCACCAGGAAAAAAACCACAACCTGCTTAAGTGCTTGCTAAAGGCAAAGGGAATACAGAATGGGTATTGGAATAACGTAGTCATTAATATCAGCTATGACCACATGACCAGCTGCAGAAAGAAGACTGTAATTGTCATGAGTACTTCCTTCTTCTTTTGTTAAAAACATGTTTGTGCATGTATACACTTCTACTAAGAAAAATCTTCATTTTATTTCCTTTCTCCTTTATCATGTGACATAAGATTTATTGACTTCACATCAGCATTTAAGAATTGTTAACTTTATGTAATAGTATTTGGGTTGGGGATTAGTGTGTTTCAGGTTGTATGAAAGATAGCTACATTAGGCATAATTACGACCTTATTATTTTCCTTATTTGAAAATTATGTATGATCTCAGGAGATGTGTATGGTTCAAGTTGACAAGGGGTGAACTTGTGATTGTTAATACTAAGTGTCAACTTGATTGGATTGAACGATACAAAGTATTTATCCTCGGTGTGTCTGTGAGGGTGTTGCTGAAGGAGATTAACATTTGAGTCAGTGTGCTGGGAAAGGCAGACTCACCCTTAATCTGGGTGGGCACAATCTAATCAGCTGCCTGTGCAGCTAGAATATATACACGTAGAAAAATAGGAAAAGAGAGATTGGCCTAGCCTTTCACCCTACATCTTTCTCCCGTGCTGGATGCTTCCTGCCCTTGAACATCGGACTCCAATTTCTTCAGTTTTGGAACTCGGACTTGCTCTCCTTGTTCCTCAGCCACCAGATGGCCTATTGTAGGACCTTCTGATCATGTGACTTAATACTTAATAAACTCCCCTTTATATATGTATATTTATACTATTAGTTCTGTCCCTCTAGAGGACCCTGACTAATACAGGTGTCTACTGCTAAAGTGGGGGCATTGACTGGGAAGGAACAGGATCATTAAAATTGGGATGGGAACATACGGGCAGACTGATGAATCTGGGGATACTCAGCTCCTAAATTCCAATGACTCTTCTCTGCCACTAGAATGGGCACACACAATAATAATGGGAGACTTTAACACTCCACCATCAACATGAGACAGATCAATGAGACAGGAAGTTAACAAGGATATCCAGGAATTGAACTCAGCTCCATCTCATGTGCAGAGACACACATAGGCTCAAAATAAAGGGATGGAGGAAGATCTACCAAGCAAATGGAAAACAAAAACAGGCAGGGGTTGCAATCCTAGTCTCTGATAAAACAGACTTTAAACCAACAAAGATCAAAAGAGACAAAGAAGGCCATTACATAATGGTAAAGGGATCAATTCAACAAGAAGAACTAACTATCCTAAATATATATGCACCCAATACAGGAGCAATCAGATTCATAAAGCAAGTCCTGAGTGACCTACAAAGAGACTTAGACTCCCACACAATAATAATGGGAGACTTTAACACCCCACTGTCAACATTAGACAGATCAACGAGACAGAAAGTTAACAAGGATATCCAGGAATTCAACTCAGCTGTGCACCAAGCGGACCTAAGAGACATCTACAGAACTCTCCACCCCAAATCAACAGAATATACATTCTTTTCAGCACCACACCACAAATATTCCAAAACTGACCACATAGTTGGAAGTAAAACACTCCTCAGCAAACGTAAAAGAACAGAAATTATAACAAACTGCCTCTCAGACCACAGTGCAATCAAACTAGAACTCAAGATTAAGAAACTCACTCAAAACTGCTAAACTACATGGAAACAGAACAACCTGCTCCTGAATGACTCCTGGGTACATAACGAAATGAAGGCAGAAATAAAGATGGTCTTTGAATCCAATGAGAACAAAGATACAACATACCAGAATCTCTGGGACACATTCAAAGCAGTGTGTAGAGGGAAATTTGTAGCACTAAATGCCCACAAGAGAAAGCAGGAAAGATCTAAAATTGACACCCTAACATCACAATTAAAAGAACTAGAGAAACAAGAGCAAACACATTCAAAAGCTAGCAAAAGGCAGGAAATAACTAAGATCAGAGCAGAACTGAAGGAAATAGAGACACAAAAAACCCTTCAAAAAATTAATGAATCCAGGAGCTGGTTTTTTTGAAAAGATCAACAAAATTGATAGACCGCTAGCAAGACTAATATAGAAGAAAAGAGAGAAGAATCAAACAGTCGTAATAAAAAATGACAAAGGGGATATCACCACCGATCCCACAGAAATACAAACTACAGTCAGAGAATACTATAAACACCTCTACACAAATAAACTAGAAAATCTAGAAGAAATGGATAAATTCCTCAACACATACACCCTCCCAAGACTAAACCAGGAAGAAGTTGAATCTCTGAATAGACCAATAACAGGCTCTGAAATTGAGGCAATAATCAATAGCTTACCAACAAAAAAAGGTCAGGACCAGATGGATTCACAGCCGAATTCTACCAGATGTACAAGGAGGAACTGGTACCATTCCTTCTGAAACTATTCCAATCAATAGAAAAAGAGGGAATCCTCCCTAACTCATTTTACGAGGTCAGCATCATCCTGTTACCAAAGCCTGGCAGAGACACAACCAAAAAAGAGAAATTTAGACCAATATCCTTGATGAACATTGATGCAAAAATCCTCAATAAAATACTGGCAAACCGAATCCAGCAGCACATCAAAAAGCTTATCCACCATGATCAAGTGGGCTTCATCCCTGGGATGCAAGGCTGGTTCAGCATATGAAAATCAATAAATGTAATCCAGCATATAAACAGAACCAAAGACAAAAACCACATGATTATCTCACCAGATGCAGAGAAGGCCTTTGACAAAATTCACAACCCTTCATGCTAAAAACTCTCAATAAATTAGGTATTGACGGGATGTATTTCAAAATACTAAGAGCTATCTATCTATGACAAACCCATAGCCAATATCATACTGAATGAGCAAAAACTGCAAGCACTCCCCTTGAAAACTGGCACAAGAAAGGGATGCCCTCTCTCACCACTCCTATTCCAACATAGTGTTGGAAGTTCTGGCCAGGGCCATCAGGCAGGAGAAGGAAATAAATGGCATTCAATTAGGAAAAGAGGAAGTCAAATTGTCCCTGTTTGCAGATGACATGATTGTATATCTAGAAAAACCCATTGTCTCAGACCAAAATGTCCTTAAGCTGATAAGCAACTTCGGCAAAGTCTCAGGATACAAAATCAATGTGCAAAAATCACAAGCATTCTTATACACCAATAACAGACAAACAGAGAGCCAAATCATGAGTGAACTCCCATTCACAATTGCTTCAAAGATAATAAAATACATAGGAATCAAACTTACAAGGGATGTGAAGGAGCTTTTCAAGGAGAACTACAAACCACTGCTCAAGGAAATAAAAGAGGATACAAAAAATGGAAGAACATTCCATGCTCATGAGTAGGAACAATCAATATTGTGAAAATGGCCATACTGCCCAAGGAAATTTAGAGATTCAATGCCATCCCCATCAAGTTACCAATGACTTTCTTCACAGCATTGCAAAAGACTACTTTAAAGGTCATATGGAACCAAAATAGAGCCTGCATTGCCAAGACAATCCTAAGCCAAAAGAACAAACCTGGAGGCATCATGCTACCTGACTTCAAACTATCCTACAAGCCTACAGTAACCAAAACAGCATGGTACTGGTACCAAAACAGAGATATAGAACAATGGAACAGAACAGAGCCCTCAGAAATAATGCCACATATCTACAACCATCTGATCTTTGACAAACCTGACAAAAACAAGAAATGGGGAAAGGATTCCCTATTTAATAAATGGTGCTGGGAAAACTGGCTAGCCATATGTAGAAAGCTGAAACTGGATCCCTTCCTCACACCTTATAAAAAAATTAATTCAAGATGGATTAAAGACTTAAATGTTAGACCTAAAACCATAAAAACCCTAGAAGAAAACCTAGGCAATACCATTCAGGACATAGGCATGGGGAAGGACTTCATGTCTAAAACACCAAAAGCAATGGCAACAAAAACCAAAATTGACAAATGGGATCTAGTTAAACTAAAGAGCTTCTGCACAGCAAAAGAAACTACCGTCAGAGTGAATAGGCAACCTACAAAATGGGAGAAAATTTTTGCAACCGACTCATGTGACAAAGGGCTAATATCCAGAATCTACAATGAACTGAAACAAATTTACAAGAAAAAAAAAACCATCAAACAGTGAGCAAAGGATATGAACAGATACTTCTCAAAAGAAGACATTTATGCAGCCAAAAAACACATGAAAAAATGCTCATCATCACTGGTCATCAGAGAAATGCAAATCAAAACCACAATGAGATACCATCTCATACCAGTTAGAATGGCAATCATGAAAAAGTCAGGAAACAACAGGAGCTGGAGAGGATGTGGAGAAATAGGAACACTTTTACACTGTTGGTGGGACTGTAAACTAGTTCAACCATTGTGGAAGTCAGTGTGGCGATTCCTCAGGGATACAGAACTAGAAACACCATTCGACCCAGCCATCCCATTATTGGGTATATACCCAAAGGATTATAAATCATGCTGCTATAAACACACATGCACATGTATGTTTATTGCAGCACTATTCACAGTAGCAGAGACTTGGAACCAACCCAAATGTCCAACAATGATAGACTCGATTAACAAATTGTGGCACATATACACCATGGAATACTATGCAGCCATAAAAAAGGATGAGTTCATGTCCTTTGTAAGTACATGGATGAAGCTGGAAACCATCATTCTCAGCAAACTATCACAAGGACAAAAAACCAAACACCGCATGTTCTCACTCATAGGTGGGAATTGAACAATGAGAACACTTGGACACAGGAAGGGGAACATCACACACTGGGCCGTGTTGTGGGGTGGGGGAAGTGGGGAGGGATAGCATTAGGAGATATACCTAACGCTAAATGACAAGTTAATGGGTGCAGCACACCAACATGTCACATGTATACATATGTAACAAACCTGTACGTTGTGTACATGTATCCTAAAACTTGAAGTATAATAATAAAAAAAAAGAATGGCATGAAACTTCCCATGCAAATGGAAGGTAGAAGATAATGGAACTATAACTTCAAATTTCCAAGAGAAAGTTATTTTTTCTTTAACAAAAATAAAAATAAAAATAAAGGATGAGTTCATGTCCTTTGTAGGTACATGGATGAAGCTGGAAACCTTCATTCTCAGCAAAACTATTGCAAGGACAAAAAACCAAACACCGCATGTTCTCACTCGTAGGTGGGAACTGAACTATGAGAACACATGGACACAGGAAGGGGAACATCACACACCAGGGCCTGTTGTGGGGTGGGGGGAGGGGGGAGGGATAGCATTAGGAGATATACCTAATGTTAAATGATGAGTTAATCAGTGCAGCACACCAACATGGCACATGTATACATATGTAACTAACCTGCACATTCTGCACATGTAACCTAAAACTTAATGAATAATAAAAAAAGAAAATAAATAAATAAATAAAAAGAAAACTGGCACAAGACAGGGATGTCCTCTCTCACCACTCCTGTTCAACATAGTGTTGGAAGTTATGGCCAGGGCCATCAGGCAGGAGAAAGAAATAAAGGGTATTCAATGAGGAAAAGAGGAAGTCAAATTGCCCCTGTTTGAAGATGACATGATTGTATATTTAGAAAACCCCATCATCTCAGCCCATAATCTCCTTAAGCTGATAAGCGACTGCAGCAGAGTCTCAGGATACAAAATCAATGTGCAAAAATCACAAGCATTCCTATATAACAATAACAGACAAACAGAGAGCCAAATCATGAGTGAACTCCCATTCACAATTGCTTCAAAGGAATAAAATACCTAGGAATCCAACTTATAAGAGATGTGAAGGACCTCTTCAAGGAGAACTACAAATCACTGCTCAACAAAACAAAAGAGGATACAAACAAATGGAAGAACATTCCATGCTCATGGGTAGGAAGAATCAATATTGTGAAAATGGCCATACTGCCCAAAGTAATTTATGGATTCAATGCCATCCCCATCAATCTACCATTGACTTTCTTCACAGAATTGGAAAAAACTACTTTAAAATTCATACGGAACCAAAAAGAGCCTGCATTGCCAAGACAATCCTAAGCCAAAAGAACAAACCTGGAGGCATCACACTACCTGACTTCAAACTATACTACAAGGCTACAGCAACCAAAACAGCATGGTACTGCTACCAAAACAGAGATATAGACCAATGGAACAGAGCCCTCAGAAATAATACCACACATCTACAACCATCTGATCTTTGACAAACCTGACAAAAACAAGCAATGGGGAAAGGATTCCCTATTTAATAAATGGTGCTGGGAAAACTGGCTAGCCATATGTAGAAAGCTGAAACTGGATCCCTTCCTTACACCTTATACAAAAATTAATTCAAGATGGATTAAAGACTTAAATGTTAGACCTAAAACCATAAAAACTCTAGAAGAAAACCTAGGCAATACCATTCAGGACATAGGCATGGGGAAGGACTTCATGTCTAAAACACCAAAAGCAATGGCAACAAAAGACAAAATTGACAAATGAGATCTAATTAAACTAAGGAGCTTCTGCACAGCAAAAGAAACTACCGTCAGAGTGAACAGGCAATCTACAGAATGGGAGAAAATTTTTGCAATCTACTCATCTGACAAAGGGCTGATATCCAGAATCTACAAAGAACTGAAACAAATTTACAAGAAAAAAACAAACAACCCCATCAAAAAGTGGGCAAAGGATATGAACAGACACTTCTCAAAAGAAGACATTTATGCAGCCAAAAAACACATGAAAAAATGCTCATCATCACTGGTCATCAGAGAAATGCAAATCAAGACCACAATGAGATACCATCTCACACCAGTTAGAATGGTGATCATTAAAAAGTCAGGAAACAACAGGTGCTGGAGAGGATGTGGAGAAATAGGAACACTTTGACACTGTTGGTGGGACTGTAAACTAGTTCAACCATTGTGGAAGACAGTATGGCGATTCCTCAAGGATCTAGAACTAGAAATACCATTTGACCCAGCCATCCCAATACTGGGTATATACCCAAAGGATTATAAATCATGCTGCTATAAAGACACATGCACACGTATGTTTACTGAGGCACTATTCACAATAGCAAAGACTTGGAACCAACCCAAATGTCCAACAATGATAGACTGGATTAAGAAAATGTGGCACATATACACCATGGAATACTATGCAGCCATAAAAAATGATGAGTTCATGTCCTTTGTAGGGACATGGATGAAATTGGAAATCATCATTCTCAGTAAACTATCACAAGAAAAAAAAACCAAACACCGCATGTTCTCACTCATAGGTGGGAATTGAACAATGAGAACACATGGACACAGGAAGGGGAACATCACACTCTGGGGACTGTTGTGTGGTGGGGGGAGGGGGGAGGGATGCATTGGGAGATACACCTAATGCTAGATGACGAGTTAGTGGGTGCAGCACACCAGCAAGGCACGTGTATACATATGTAACTAACCTGCACATTGTGCACATGTACCCTAAAACTTAAAGTATAATAATAATAAAAAAAAAAAGACTGGAGATCAGGGTCTCCATACTAAAAAAAAAAAGAAAGAAAGAAAAGAAAATGTGGCACATATACACCATGGAATACTCTGCAGCCATAAAAAAGGATGAGTTCATGTCCTTTGTAGGGACATGGATGAAGCTGGAAACCATCATTCTCAGCAAACTATTGCAAGAACAAAAAACCAAACACTGCATGTTCTCACTCATTGGTGGGAACTGAACTATGAGAACACTTGGACACAGAAAGTGGAACATCACACACTGGGGCCTGTTGTGGGGCGGGGGAAGGGGGGTGGGAGAGCATTAGGAGATATACCCAATGTAAATGATGAGTTAATGGGTGCAGCACATCAACATGGCACACGTATACATAGGTAACAAACCTGGACGTTGTGCACATGTACCCTAGAACTTAAAGTATAATTTAAAAAAAAACAAACAAACAAGAAATGGAAGAAAATTTCCTCAATCTGATAAAGGGAATCTACAAAAATTCCACAACTAACATCATACTTAATGAAAGACTGAAGCTTTTCCTTTCACATCAAGAACAAGACAGACATGCTCATTCCTACCACTTTTATTCACCATTGTACTGGAGGTTCTAGCCAGAGCAACTGCACAGAAAAAGAAATAAATGATCCAAATTGTAAAAGAAGAAGTACAACCATCTCTATTTGCAGATGAGATAATCTTGCATATAGTAAACACTAATAATACATACACACACATTATTAGAACTAATAAATGAGTTCAGCAAGGTTGCTGAATACAAATTCAATATGCAAGATTTAATTGTATTTCAATACAGTAGAAATGAACAATCCCAAAATAAAATTAAGAAAACTCCCCATTTATAATAGCATCAAAAAAATAAAATACTTAGGAATAAATTTAACAAGGTTTGGGTCTTTTGCGATGAACATGGTAGAAATAAATTAAAGACCTAAGTAAATGGAAAGATATTCTGTGTCCATGGATTGCAAGACTTAATATTGTTAAGACGACAACACTACCCAAGGTGATCTACAGTTTCAACATAATTCCTATCGAACTCTGTATAGTGAAAAGTTAACTTTACTCAAAAAGAGGACTGATCTTTCACCTCAACTATCAGAAGTTGATCTCTACATCTCTGGGATGTCCTGCATAATAGGAATATCTTTGTTTGCCTGAAGATTTGACCACTGGACAGTGAACACTGTGATTATGATGGGGGCTTTGGGATATTCCATGTCAATTCCAACCTCCAGAGGAATCAGAGACTAAATTTATTAGCCTGACCTTCCAGAAGGGACTGGAGACTAAAAATCAGCCACATGGACAGTATGTGATAAAGTCTTACTAAAAACTCTGAAAACCAAAGCTCAGTGAGCTTCCCTAGTTGGCAATACCCTTTGAGCTTTGAGTATTGTCACACATCACAGCCAGGATAAGGTAACGCCATCCAGGACTCCATGCAGAGAATATGACAATAAGTTTCATATTTGGGCCCCTTTCAGACTTCACTTTATGCAACTCTTCCTTTGCCTGGTTCTAATTTATACCTTTTTGCAATAATAAAACTGTAATTATGGTTATAGCGAGTATAGCACTTTCCTGGGTTCTGTAAGTCATTCTAGTGAATTACTAAATCTGAGGATGGTCATGGGAACCCTCAAATTTGTAGCCAGCTGATATGATGTTCTTGAGGCTATTTACACATATTTTTTCTGTATGCTGGATTTTTTATATATTATAACATAGTATGGTAATGAGCATTTCTTCTCAACTCCACTTTCAGTGATTCATGTTGGTACCTTGAAATCAACCACGGGGAAAGTATATCACAGAAATCAGCAAATGCTATGAATCAGAGCCTAATTTATTATTTTGCTAACAACAAAACTACTAATAATACAGATTAAACATAAAATTTTATTGTATTGATAGCCATTACATTGCAAATAGTACAAAAAGTTGAGGAGATATTCTGTCAGTATTTAAAAATTATTATCCAATTCAGCAAAGAAGTTACTGACATCATTGACAAAAGAGTAAATTTCCAACATATGTCCTCACTGTTTCAGTTTCATATCAGTCATTATTATAAATGAAAAGATCAACCAATACTCATGTTAGAGCTAGACTCATTCGTCAACTGCAACCATAGCTTGGCTATGGATATAAGAATTCAGAAAAAAATCAACAATAGCATTCTGTGAGAATCAATTGGCAATATGGAATTTATAATAAAGAGTCATGTATATTTTATTATTAATTGTAAATTGTGTGCTGCACATCTTTCATGTTGATAAAATGTATAATAAACTTATATATATGCATGTGTGTGTATATATGTAGAATAAACATATATATGCATGTGTGTGTGTATATGTATATACACACACACATTTCTTAAGGGGAGAGCCAGTTGTTAATCATTTACCAGGACACGACTGATTTTAGTGTTGTCTTCCTGCAGGAAAGAGGACTAGTCATATGGCAAACAATTGCATAGTAAGTCTAGCTGCACAATTGCCTTTAATAATTTCTAGAGAGAAGTTAGGCTGACAAGTAAAAAAAAAATCCCCCCTTTACACTTCCAGGATCTCCATCTTTTCTTGAAAAATAGTATAGACCAGTTCTGCAATGATTCCAGCCTACTCTTTAAGACAGACTACAGAGTTTATTTGGGCTATTTGAACACATGCTCTTGGCATATGTAGTTCAATAACAAGAACTTTTCTGTCTCTTTTAGCCACTCAGACATTCCAAAGGACCACACATCCTTTGCAGGAACTCAAAATAAGGAGATCATAAATGTCCTAAGGCATTTCTGTAAATCTCTCAACTCTTCCTACACCACTGTTCTCACCTAACTCAAAACTCTTGGCTCTCCATCCTAACTCTAATCCTAATTCTAGGACTTGAACTGGAATTTATCCTAATTTTCATGGCATTTGACTTAATTCTCCATAAGATACCTGGGATAGAATTTATACCTCTGGCTTTCCCCTTCTGAGATTAACCCCTGATGCTTCTCCCAAATTCTAGACACTGATGTGAATGTAATAAAATAGGGATCTTACTTACACATCAGATGCATCTGTAAATCCTTCCAAGGACTAGGGTTCCTATTTCTTTTCCCACAACCAACATTCTTTGAAAATCATTTTTAAAAGGATTCAGGAAACTGATTCTTACTCTGTTCTTATATAACTTCCTGCTATCCCCAGCTAGAACTCTACCATTTGTCTATTTCAGTTTTCAAGTAGAGTTTAGTATTTTGTCAAGTAGGAAAAATCAGTGCCTTTTGGACTCATCTGTTCCTTGCTCTCTTTCCTGCTGAAATAAAGAGGAAACATTTGACTTTATCCTATATTTTATAAATTATTTTTCTATTCATATACTCCCATGTAATTATTTACATTATTCCTTGACTTTACCTAATTTTTGTACTTACTTCTTCCTTGAAACAATGTGACACTACTTTATGTAGTATATTTCTCCCCAAAATCCCAAATTATTTTATTAATATAATATTTAGTTTTGTTGTCCCTTCAGCAGAGAATAGTATAGGTTATCCTCAAAGTAGAGGGATATCCTTAGAAAAGAGAAAACTCTAGATGTAAACTTTTTAAAAAAGGTTTAATTGAAGAAATAAACCTCTCAAGGAATTGAGATTATTAGTAATCTGTAAAGATTAAAGTCAAGGAAACATAATAGGAATAGGGAAGAGGAAAAAAACACAGTCCCTGGAAAATAGAAAAAGCTTGCATTTCATGAGTTTTCACCTGATAAGCAAATAAGAGACTGTTTAATACATTCACTTGTTGACCTTTAAAAGAATCCATCCTCATGTACAGCATTAGAAGCATATAATGAGATTAGTATTTAGAGACTGTTATGAGAATAGGTCAAGTCAGTCACAAGCATATTTTCATTTTGGTTCACTGTATTTTCTGCCACAGCATTTTGCAAGGCAATGTGTACTCCTTTCAAATAAATGCAGCAGTGAGAGTACTGTGTTGACCTTTTATCTCATTTCCCTCCTAATGTGGAGGTAATCATCAATAAGCACTGTGCATACTGGAGTTAGGCATGTGTGTAAACAAAAGATTTATTGAAATGGCCAAGGGGGAGAAGAAATTGAAATCCATCTCACTTAGAAGCCTTTAAGAAGATCTGACCAGAAATGCAACCTAGGTTATAACCGTGCCAGTGCCCAGAGGATAACTTGACCAGCAACAAAAGCTGGCCTCCCAGGAAAGGAAGAGCAGGGTGTGCCTGAAAATCTGAATTATTCATCAAGGGTCATTTAAATATCAACTCAAGTGGCTCACATCTTTAATTCCAGCTTCTCAGGAGGCTGAAAAAGGAGGATTGCTTGAGCCCAGGAGTTGGAGACTACAGTGAGCTATGATCATGCCACTGCACTCTACCCTGGGCAACAGAGCAAGATCCTGCTTCAAAGCCTCAAACAAACAAACAAACAAAACAAACAAACAAACAAACAAAAAACATAGCTATTGCACTTTTATGGCACTTTATGCACAGACAGTGAAGTCCTAAAATGTTTGGGTGAGCAGAAAAGTCCCAGACCAAGGGATTCTAATCATCCAGCCTGGGCCAATCCATAGGGAACTTTTGAAACTATACTTCTCCAGCACAAAATGAAGGTTTGGGACCTTTTCCACTCATCCAACAATTTGAGAGCTCTGGGTGGAGCCCTAGGAACCCACATGTTTTCAAAAATTGCTCAAGCAAGACCAGAGAATAAAAAATGTTGAACAGGGGTTGCTGTGTTTCATTACAATCAGCAAACTACTATGTGATGTTTATAACTGTGTGCATGAATGATTTTGATATGTATTAAAAGACAAAAGTATCTCCAGGGTATTCTAATGTATAGCAAAATTTGGGGGCTACTTTGAAGAATGTGGTTGTTTCTCTTAATCCTGGGATACCGCTAACTCTTCTCCAAAATTTCCCAAGGAACAGTCTGTCTGCTTTATTTTTCTCTATTGTTGAGAAACAGTTTTTTCACTGTTAAAGAAAAAAAATGGCATTATCAGCTAGGTTTCTGAATTCACATTGCTGCTTCCATAGAGTTTTGACAATTCCATCACGTGTCCTACAGTTCCTCTAAGAAGTTAAGAGACATTTGACACATTGATGTTTAACACATATTGCTGTATAATCACATGCCCTCATCTACAATGAAGTTTTACTGAGAGTAGGAATAGTGTCTTTTATTTCTGTATCCCCAGTCTAAATAGGGGATATCATATATTTTGTAATCCTTAATTATTTGATGAATGAATAAACAATACACTGTAAGGTATATGAAAGCAATTACTATTCATTGCAACTCTTTGTATACTTGATAGTACCTAACACAAACAGTTTTCTGCTTGCTTAAGGACTACAAAATACAGATAAAGGCTAATCATTATTTTATGTGTTTGAAAAATAGGTACCTTGGGAATCAGGGAACCTCAATTAGATCAGAGGTTCTTAAAACTTTTTGAATTACTGACTGCTTAAGAATCTCGTGAATGCTACAGGATTCTCCTCACAGCCCTCACACCTCCAAAGTATACATATAATTAGAGGGGATTTGCAAATTGAGCCCCCAAAAAGCCATCCATGGACTCCAGGTTAAGAACTACTAGAATGTTCATCTCAAAGACTTTCTAGCTCCAAAAGGATCCACAATCCCAAAAAAGAGAAGGTAGTATTTTCCAATATCCAGTCCCAAGAAGAACTCAGAGACTCAATCAATAGAAATGTGAAAGCAGTCACCTCCAAGACAAAGAATACTCTGACAAAGTTTGGGACTCTCTGGAGGTAAGTGTTCCACTGCAAAGAGGTTATTTATGTACCTGAGCCTCGATCGGCTATTTGTGCAAGGCTGGTAGAGGGGAAGAATGTTTGCCTCGGGAGTTTATTGCAGGCAAATTATCCCTGGAAAATACTGCTGGGAAAGGTGCTGAACAAACAACATCTATATTTACACAGTTAGACATTCATTAAAACAGAAAATGCCCAGTAAATTTAGAGAGATGCTAAGTGCCAGATTCAAGAACAGACCAGTGCAGAAAAGTTGGTGCAAATTTCTCCCCAGTGTGTACCAGGGATAAGTCAGGTTGCATGGCAGTAACTTTTCCCAGGTAACCCTCACTACAAGATTGTCAAGTGTACCTTGCAAGAAGTGAGTTTTCTTTTTTCCTAAGGAACATAATGAGAAGGTCAGATAGTAGGATTTCAAGCAGGAACAGTAGCAATTACATCTGAACAAGGAGTTCACTCTTGATATTCCAATGGGCCTGAATGAAAGTCATCATTTATTTTGACATTATTATTATTTTGACATAAAACATAATCAAACGATATTCATGAGCCCTCTCTGTGAACTAAAAACCCATTTTCTGTGTATGTAGACTAGTTGAATCTTGGATTTGAGAATGTACAGAGAAAGGGGGAATTTATTTATCTCTTTCATTCTTATATAAAACTAGGCCCAGGGAGTTAGGTAACTTTCCCAAGGTCATAAAGCTAAGTGAGATAGCTCCTAATTCCTAATCCATCAAGCCCTCACTACTGAAATTGGGATTCACAGAGCAGTAACAGTAGCAGCATCTGGGAGCTAGTTAGAAATGTGGAATTTCAGGCCCCAACCCAGTTCTGCTGAATCTTAATATACATTCTAACCAGAGCCACAGTGATATGTATGCATGATAAAGTTAGAGAAGCACTGCAGCAGGCCATAGTGCCTCCTTAAAGTGACCACTGTCTTCTCTCTCTTTTTTTTTTTTAGACAGGGTCTCGCTCTGTCACCCACGCTGGAGTGTAGTGGCCGGATCTCGGCTCTCTGCAGCCTCTACCTCCTGGGCTCAAGCAATCTAGGACCACAAGTAGGCATCACCATACCTGGCTAATTTTTTTATTTTTTCGTAGAGACGGGGTCTCACCACGTGTCCCAGGCTGGTCTCAAACTCCTGGGCTCTAGCAACGCTCCCACCTCGGTCTCCAAAAGTGCTGGAATTATAGGCATGAGCCACAGCACTCGGCCCACTTTGTTCTTATATTGGTAGTTCGGGAAGCAAGGCCAAAGAAAAGAATAAGTATGTGGCAGATGAGAAGAGAGGTGATAGAAATGTTTGATTTGGCAAGCTTGAGATACTATGGGAAGGTGGAGGAAGGCAGAAAACAATGTGAAGCATGGGAGCTTTGGACTCTGACAGCATCACCAAACTTTGAAGCAAGTTAGAGAAGATTCTGGATCTAGGAGAAGACAAAAATGAAAAACAAGAGACCAGAAATAAAATCTCCTTTCTTTCCAGTTTCCCATACATGCCTTATTATTAGGAATACAAATACATTTCAATATTAGACTTTAAGAAAAACTAATGAGAAAGGTTAATGCCTGTTTATTCATAATCCAATCCACTCCAAAACACAAATAATCTGCTTTTTTCTGAGACTTGTAACTAATATTCAGAATGATTATCCTACTCTATGTAAAATCTACAGAGATGAGTTTTTCTTACCATTAGGTTTCACGTAATTTCAGTTATAAGTAAGTTTTATTTTGATTTTTGAAAAACAGATAAATCATGTGTGATAGCTTCATTTATTTTTAGCTAATTAAAATCCAAATTCCTAAAAGCGGAACAAACCACAGAATTATTCTTACGGTATAAGGGATCTTAAAAGCCATCTCGGCAGGGCGCGGTGGCTCACGCCTGTAATCCCAGCACTTTGGGAGGCCAAGGCAGGTGGATCACGAGGTCAGCAGATTGAGACCATCCTGGCTAACACGGTGAAACCCCATCTCTACTAAAAATACAAAAAATTAGCTGGGTGCAGTGGCAGGCGCCTGTAGTCCCAGCTACTCAGGAGGCTGAGGCAGGAGATGAACCCAGGAGGCGGAGCTTGCAGTGAGCGGAGATCGCGCCACTGCACTCTAGCCTGGGTAACAGAGTGAAACTCCGTCTAAAAAAAAAAAAAAAAAAAAGCCATCTCCTACAGTCATGCATGTAATACCTGAATCCTTCAGACATCTCCGTTCATTGCTGAGTGCCAGAATCTAGCAGAGTGCTTGACATTACTTGGGTACCCAGTAAATATTTGCTGAATGAATGAATAAATCTCTAGCAAACTTTCTTCCAGCTCTTGAACTATGAACTCAGAGACCCCATTACTTTGTGGGAAAGATCTCCTTATTAAAAACTATTTGTTTATACTCTGCTAAATCCTACCTCTCTGCAATTCATATCTTGTCCCTCTTGTTCTGGCCAAACCAAATCTGCTTTCTTCTCCTACATGACCTCCCTTCAGCTATAAGCAATTACAATGCCTTCCCAATCCATACATATATTGCTTTTGTCTCTGTGCATAATGCAGGGTTGACTCATAATAGATATGAAGTTTATGGTCAATTTTTGCCATAAGCCTCCTTTGACTTTTCATGTCTGCATCAAAGATTGATGGAAAACATATTCAAACCTCAATCCAGGAATTTTGGGTGCTTTGGGTTTCATGATGAATGCTTTCTAGTTGTTTTGTATTCAAGACAGTTGAGGCAAAGGATAAACATGAATCAGCAGGGGATAAGTATTTTAAGATAATTCTGTCAAAAGGCTGCCCAGCCCCATTCATCTCTTCCTTTTCTCCCCCTCTACAGCTTTAGGCCCTGTTAAAAAGAACCTCAGCGATTCCAATTCCCTGAGTTCAATTTTTAGGGCGGCATATTATGATTGATTTCACCATGGGCTAACAGAGAGGGAAAATCCACTGGGTCTCCCTGTTGTGTCGACTTGGTCTCACTGTGAAGCCCCATTTATTCCAGCAGGCAAGTACTTGACCTTCACAGATCTTTAGCACACTTAGCATTCTGCCCAAAACCTCCAGCAAAGCATTTCACCTGAGAACATCATTACTGCTGAGAGAAAAGAATCGCACGTGTGTTCTGGGAGGATTTCAAAGAAAACCTGGGGAAAAAAGGGATGGATGAAAGAGGAAAGGAAACAAGGCAGAGAGGGAAGGCAATGATTAAAACGTGCAGAAATGAAGAGAGATGGTAAGAACAGAAGAGGGAGCAGCACAAAAATGGGGAGCTTTCAGAGACTATGGAGGTAAAGGAAAAAGAGGGAGCCACAGTCTAAAAATAGATGGAGAGTGATGGAGCCTCCAGTAGAGAGAGGCGAGGGAGGAAAGGTGAATGGAGAAGTCTTTAGTATTTTCCAACCTTCCACATGAAATCAACACTGTCAGCATATGAAAAAGTAGAACAAAAAGTCAGTAGTTATAGATAGCACCAAGACTCTTGGAATTTCTTTTTTTTTCTAATTATACTTTAAGTTATAGGGTACATGTGCACAACGTGCTGGTTAGTTACATATGTATACATGTGCCATGTTGGTGTGCTGCACCCAGTAACTCGTCATTTAACATTAGGTATATCTCCAAATGCTATCCCTCCCCCTTCCCCCCACCCCACAACAGGCCCCGGTGTGTGATGTTCCCCTTCCTGTGTCTGTGTTCTCACTGTTCAATTCCCACCTATGAGTGAGAACATGCAGTGTTTGGTTTTTTGTCCTTGCCATAGTTTGCTGAGAATGATGGTTTCCAGCTTCATCCATGTCCCTACAAAGGACATGAACTCATCATTTTTTATGGCTGCATAGTATTCCATGGTGTATATGTGCCACATTTTCTTAATCCAGTCTATCATTGTTGGACATTTGGCTTGGTTCCAAGTCTTTGCTATTGTGAATACAAACAACCCCATCAAAAAGTGGGCAAAGGATATGAACAGACACTTCTCAAGACATTTATGCAGCCAAAAGACACGTGAAAAAATGCTCATCATCACTGGCCATCAGAGAAATGCAAATCAAAACCACAAAGAGATACCATCTCACACCAGTTAGAATGGCGATCATTAAAAAGTCAGGAAACAACAGGTGCTGGAGAGGATGTGGGGAAATAGGAACACTTTTACACTGTTGGTGGGACTGTAAACTAGTTCAACCATTGTGGAAGTCAGTGTGGCGATTCCTCAGGGATCTAGAACTAGAAATACCATTTGACCCAGCAATCCCATTACTGGATATATACCCAAAGTATTGTAAAACATGCTGCTATAAAGACACATGCACACGTATATTTATTGTGGCACTATTCACAATAGCAAAGACTCCTGGAATTTCTTGATCAAAAATCAAGGCCCACATAAATCATCTACCTAATATTTCATTTTTTTATAGGTGAGAAATCTGAATCTTAGAAAAAGGAAAGTTTTTAACTCTGCTAGCAGATGCTTGGTACCAGAGCCGAGATAATAAATGTCTCACCTAAAAAGCTGTTTGACAGAATTTATGGTCTTTTTCTAGCCATTTTGAAAATGACAAAAGCTATGTGCCACACCTACATAAAAATTATTTTAGAAAATAAACTATTGCCACATACAATGACTAACTTATTGTACAGAACCAGATGCTTCCTTATAACAGTCATGATACAGGATGCAGATAAAAAGAACTACCTACCACCACCACCCTCTTTTCCTGTATACCTAACCCAGCAGAATGATCATATCAATCGGAGATGGAAATAGTCCTATAATAAGCAATAATTTCCCCTTCCCTGATCTTAAGTTAGTCAGCTAGCCATTAGGCCTTCTAAATATGATGGCTCAGCAGGAATCAGCTAATGACCCTTTTTTTTCCACCTAAAGATAAGCAGCTCTGCACTATGCTAGGAAATCACACTTAGCTCTATTCAGGGAAATTGAGGTTGCATGAAATATAAGCTTCCTTTGGCACATTTTTAAAAAATGAAGCATTTTTAACTAAGTTTAATCACAATGTTGAATATCAGCATTTCCGTACATAGGTATAGCTCCTACCCACTCGTTTGAACAAACATTTCTTTTAATCTAATCTGAAATCTTTGAATGCAGAATTAAATTTCACCCTAGCTAATCAGGCGAAGAAATGCTGCTGTTGAGAAAAGGGATACGATAAATATCTTTCTCATAAGCCATAATCATTTGCAGAATTTCTCACCCAAGAGATGGGGGTTGATTTTTTATTGGCAGTTTTGATATAGTTACAAGTAGTGTTTCATGGATTGTTTTATAGAAGTTCTTTGCTTCAGTTTAGTAGGTGGAAAATAAGCAATAGTAATCTTCTGGGTCAAAGTGCTTAGGCAGATGAGCTATTTCCTCAGAATCACCTAGAAAACTCCTACCTCACAAGAAGTCATTTTATGTCCATATGTGCAAGTGGATATTTTCTTATTCCCCTTCCTATCCCTCCCACACAAAAGGGCTAGTGCAGAAATGAGCAAAGTTTCCTGTGATGGACAGGACAATAAATATTTTAGCCTTTGCAAGCCATGCACTCCTTCTTACTACAACTCATCTCTGACATTGTAGTTCAAAAGCACCACAGTATACAAACAAATGGTAATGGCTATGTTCCAGTGAAATTTTCTTTACAAAAACAGTCATTGGACCACATTTCATCCACAGACCAGAACACAGTTTACTAATCCTGGCCTAAAAACATTAGCAACTTCTTAAACTAGATCTCTATAGACCCATAAGGCAGAAATCACCAAATCTCACATTTGGAAGGACCTTTACACAAGGGTCATATCAACTGTGCGTTTACTTACCCAAATTCAATTCTACATGCTGTAAGTTCAAAAAGAGAAAGGGAAAGAGAAAAAAACTTAACAATTTAAAGAGCATAGGACATTAACCTATCATCCCATTTAGTTGAATTTATGCCCTGGTACAAGAGAGAGACCTGAAGTTAGAGGAGTGAAATCTCACGTTTCAACAATCATTCACAGTTCCTAACGCTGGATTCTCTGGAGTTCCTCAAGAGCTCTGGAACTCTCTGGAACTTTCCTCACATGGGCGTTTTGCCCTACAGAGAGGTGTTCTTGTTGTAGTGTTTAAAGATGCTGTATTACTTTCTTACTATGGGACTCATAAACCACTTCATCTGGTGCTCAAATAAATTAACAGCAATCATGTCCAGCACTGGAGGGGAAAAGAGAATCACTGAACCTGCTGAGAGCATTTACAGCCCCATAATGGAGTCTTCTTGAGGGATTTTTCAAAGGTAATTCTGACTATACACCATTTTCTCCTTAAACATGCACTTCAAAACCTTATTCAGTATAGGATTCAATGCCAGTATACCTAGCCCAGCCCTACTCAAGCTACTCAATGCTTGCAACACCTCTACCACATCCCCACACCGTCACTGAGCCAACATAATGAGACAGTCACCATAATAGGAAGCTAATGACTTCTGGAGGAAACATGTTCCTCTTTGAACCACGTCATTAGGAATTTCTTCCTCAGACTGCGCCAATATATCTGTCCTTCCAAAATTTTGCACGTACTATATATAGATAATCCCCAAACAGGAAGCAACTGTCCCCACTTGGCACAATTAAAATCTATGGCCATATACCACTATCTCGAAAATTCACTGATATTGCAATTTGGGGTGAGGAAGACTGGTAGTTTCCTACACATGGGCTTGCTCCCTGGCCTGTGGACGTGTAGTCCTACTTGGTGCCTAGAGGTAAAGCAGAGTGGTGATGAATAGGGGCCAATGAAGTTCTGCTTGTTTCAGTTGATGCCATCTCTGAGCCACTGATTTACTTGTTATAAGAAATGCATCACCTCAATGGGTACATATTTATAACAGCTGATTTCATTTGCATATCTTCCATATTTATATTTTAGCCTCTGGAGATTTGGTTTACTGATTTATAGGTTTAAATATGAAAAAAAGACTTTAGTGAATTCTGCTGCTAAACAAATATCTTAAGATTAGTAATTGTTCTGATAATTATCTCAACTTTATTTTTATTTATTTATTTTTTTTGCAGGGGTCAAGGTCTGTCTCTGTCTCCCAGGCTGGAGTGCACTGGCGAAATTATAGCTCACTGCAGCCTTGATCTCCTGGGCTCAACCAATTGTCTCGCCTCAGCCTCCCAAGTAGCTGGGACTGCAGGGGTGTGCCACCATACTAGCTAATTTTTTTAAAAAATTTTGTAGGCCAGGCTCAGTGGCTCACATCTATAATCCCAGCACTTTGGGAGGCCAAGGCAGGTGGATTGCCTGAGCTCAGGAGTTTGTGACCAGCCTGGGCAACACGGTGAAATCCCGTCTCTACTAAAACACAAAAAATTAGCCAGGTGTAGCGGCATGTGCCTGTAGTCCCAGCTACTTGGGAGGCTAAGGCAGGATAATTGCTTGAACCGGGGAGGCGGAGGTTGCAGTGAGCTGAGATTGTGCCACTGCACTCCAGAGTGAGACTCCGTCTGAAAAAAAAAAAAAAATTTGTAGAGGCAGGGTCTCGCTATGTTGCCCAGGCTGGTCTCAAACTCCTGGGCTCAAGTAATTCTACCACTTCATCCTCCTAAAGTGCTGTAATTATAGGCATAAGCCACTATGCCAGGCTTCAACTTTATTTTTAATAAGAAAAAAAAGCAACAGTGATACCACTATGAAAAGATGCACTGGGAAGTTTGGGCATGCTTTCGAATCATCATAGCTGGGCTGAGGAGTATATGGCTGCCCCAGACAAAAGGAGCTCCATCTCTTCTGTTCTTAGGAGCTCAGGGAGGTAGCAACCAGATAGGAGGAGACCCCTGATATTACCAGATTCCATAGGCTTTAGCTGTCTCCCTGTGCCCCCAAACAGCCAGCAAACTCTTTCTGCTCTCTTTGAAAGTGACAGACTATTTCCTCTGGAACACCAAGGGGACAAATGGCCTTCACACCTGAAGTCCAATGTACAGCCTGCTTCGTCACACTAGAACAGAGGATTAACATCTGGTGGGGGCCTCATCTTTTAGAATCACTGTTCTCAAGAAACAGTGGAGCACAGTCTGTCTGTCTAGGGGTTTCATGCAACAGAGAACAAGCAAAGACATAACTACACACACACACACACACATGCAAATATATATTTAAACACATATAAGGAAATGTATAATGAATATAAATACATATATCAACATATAATAAACATTAAAATATAGATATTTATACATGTAAATATGGAGTGCTGCTGCTAGTCTGGGGTGCTTCTCCCTACACGGAAGAAGAAAAACATAAATATACATACACAATATATATATATACATGTGTATATATATATGTATATATGTGTATATATGTATATGTATGTATATATGTGTATGTGTGTATATATGTATATATGTGTATATATGTATATATGTGTATATATGTGTGTATATATATGTGTGTATATATGTGTGTGTATATATACACACACACGCACACACATATGCAAGTATATAGAGCAGAGGTGTCGAAACTTTTGGCTTCCCTGGACCACACTGGAAGAAGAAGAATTGATTTGGGCCACACACAAAATATGCTAATAATAGCTGATGAGCTAAAAAAAAAATCACAAAAAAATCACAAAAAAATCTCATAATGTTTTAAGAAAGTTTATGAATCTGTGTTGGGCCACATTCAAAGCCAACCTGGGCTATATGCAGCCTGTGGGCCATGGGTTGGACAAGCTTGATATAGAGAAAAGATGCACTGGGACAGGTACGACAACTCCAGGCATAACTGACCTTCCCATGTAAGCATGATAAATAGCCATTTCTATCATCTCAAAATTCTCCTCTACTTGCTAGATGGTTTCTGAAATCCTGCTAATGGGAAACAATGACCTTTGTTCTCCAATTCAGTTCAAGTATTAATATGATGAAAATACAAGCATTCATAATGTAACCTCACATCAATATCTAAATAACCAATATTCCCGAGACCAGACTATGGGCCATAAAGGTGAATAAAGATTAGGATCATACAGAAGCACTACACTGGGGAAGGGAGCAGTGCAAAGAACACAGAACTGGAAAAATTTTAATGTTTGAAATGAACTTAGAAATTTGCCTGGCACAAAGCAGTGAGAGATAGGAAAGGGTTTATTCAAGAAGTCACTTTCTGGACAGTCTAGAAGAGCAGTCTGGATTTTGTTTGTTTATTTGTTTTTTGAAACAGGGTCTCACTCTGTTGCCCAAGCTGGAGAGCAGTGGTGCAATCTCAGCTCACTGCAACCTCCACCTCCCAGGCTGAAGCAATCCTCCCACCTCAGCCACCCGAGTAGCTAGAACTACAGGCACAGGCCCCAACACCCGGGTTTTTTTTTTTTTCTTTTTCTTTTTCTGATGTCTCGTCATAGTGTCCAGGCTGGTCTCAAACTCCTGGGCTCAAGTGATCCTCCCTCCTCGGCCTCCCACAGTGCTGGGATTACAGGCATGAGCCACCATGCCTGGCCCAGTGTGGTTTCTAAAACAGAAGTGACAGTATGTGGATCAGCTCCATAGCTTATCTCATACATGAGCTTCAATACAAATAACTTACTTCTATAAATCGAACTGTCTACACTTGGCTAGACCAATGCTTCATGCAGCCCAAGGCTGTCCTGAGGCTAGTAACAACCATTAATTCAGCCCACCTTCTGCACCCAACCCCACCTCTCAAACAAAACCCCAGACACTTAACTCCAAAAGCGCTATTGAGTAATATCATTGTTACTGATGGACTCATGGATAGACAGAAGAAAACATTTTCAGAATACCTTATACATCCCTAGTCTCTCTCCCTGGCAGAGATATTTGATATCTGGTCAGCTTGCAGTCTCCACCCAACACAAGAAAAGCTAGTTGTTTGGCATAAGCTAAGAAAAAAGCCTGGTCCTAAACCAAGCCCTATTCTTCTGAGAACTGCAAGTGAGCTCTCAGAACCCTGCAAAGTTACAGCTACAATCACTTCTGATCCTCAAAAAGTTTAATGGATACATATATCAAAACATGTTGTACACCATAAATACATACAATAAAATTTTTTAAAAATTGAGCAGAAACATATATTTGATCAATTACTTGAGGATTTTTTTTTTTCTTTTTTAGAGACAGGATGTGACTCTGTTGCCCAGGCTGGAATGCAGTAAGCAATCATAGCTCACTGCAGCCTCGAACTCCTGGAATCAGCAATTCTGCCACTTCAACCTCCCAAGTAGCTACAACTACAGGCATATGCCACTATGCCGAGCTAATTTTTTATTTTTATTTTTTGTAGAGTTAGGATCTTCCTACATTGCCCCAGCTGGTCTTGAATGTCTGGCCTCAAGCAATCCTCCCATGTTGGCTTCCCAAAGTGCTGAGATTACAGGTGTGAGCCACAATGCCGTGCCTTGTAGGTTTTTTTTTTTTTACTGTATTTCCAGTTTTTCCACTGTTCAATGACAGAGGAACTCCTTATAAATAAAAAATATATTTAAGCCCTAAAAAATATTAACTTTCTTATTTACCATTCTCATTTTCACTTTTTGCCTATGGATTTCAGTTAAAAACTGGTGTTATTTCCTTATTTCAACATAACTACATTACCATTCACCTCCTTTGTATAGTTATTGTAAAACATATTCCATTTCTGTATGTTATATTCAGCAACATGATTGTATAGAAATTATTGTTGCCTACGATTGCTTTTAAAATAATTTAATATAAAATTTTTTAAAGAAATATATTTTTAAGTCTGTTAGGAGGCAGGGAGGTCAAGTTCCATCTTTATCTTACGGAGGAAATTGGAGCTTAGGTTAGGACTCCTGCCTAAGGCATCAGATCTGCTTGCACAATTTGGACAACAAACCACCCATTCATTCCTTCAACTTGCAAAGAGTTGGGCAGTTGGGGCTAGTGACCCAAGTCTAGTTGAACACTGTAACATGGACTATGGCAGAATTAAATGGAATGGCATGGCACCAAACCTAGACTGAGATGTCCGGAAAGGTTTCTCAGAGGAGGAGGTGACTCCTGAGCTACATGTGGTAGAATGTGTGAAGGTATCCAAGAAGTGGGGCAGAGCTACTTCAGAAAGAACTGGCAGCATGGAGAAAGGCATGATGGTGGATTCTGGGTCTGAATTAAAGTGTTTTTATTCTCCTTCACAACCATCACATAAAGTGACTCCAATCCTGGGGAAACTAACCTCACCAGGAACCCACTAGGAAGCTTTCCACCCATCAATGGAATTTCATTCATTTTTCATTTATTCACTTAAAATTTAAAGAATTACCACTCCAGCATGAATAATAAGATAGTTAACACTTATTGGGCACCAACTATGTTCCAGTCACTTTGCATACATTATTTCATCTGATCCTTGCCACAAACCTACAAGCCGGGGACAATTATCTCTGTTTTATCGATGAATAAATGAGTTTCATTGCCATTAAGTGAGTTATCAAAGGTCACATAGCTAGCTATGAAGTAACTGAAACAGAATTCAACCTCTCAGTCGATCTGTCCCCCAAACCTGGGCTCTTTTGAGGCCTCCACACTGCCTCATTCATCTATTCAAAAAAATATTTCTTGATTGCCTACTGTGTGCCCTCTGCTGAAGAAAACAGGTCCACAGACTGATAATTTTTAAATAAGAGTTTTTCTAAGAACTGCATTGTAGGAGGAAAGATGAGGATGCTCACCAGCCAATATCTGGGCAACCACCGCATCCCAGTTCCAGAATACATCAAAATTACAGCTTTTTTTGATATACGACTGCAACTTGAAGTAAAACCCTCTCTGAAAATTGTCATATGGTCAGCAAGGAAGGAGGTCATTGTAAACTCAGGTAAGGGAAAACTGCTGAGGCTCAGCAGAGAAAGGAGATGTACCTTTTAGTTTTATGTTGGCAGACTTCAAAAAGGCAATTTGAAAGGAACACAGGTGACATTCATTCAAAGGGGTGCACAGGGTTTGCTGAGGAAGACATTAGGGACCTATCATCTTGTTGAGACATCAACCTTCTTTCTATAGCTCCTGACATGAGGCATGCTTTTGTGATGGAGGGCTGACTTTCTCACCCCTGCAGGCCAGTCCTATGCCAAGTAAGGTACTGTGCTTAGGTTCATGTGCAGAGGAAGGAAGCCCTGTGGTATTAATGACATGAAACAGGTATGGTAGATATTTGCTGCCTAGACTCAGAAACTCTTTCCATGTTTGAGGAATCTCTACTTAATGAGTCCTAATGAGGGAAGGGGAGCAACAATTGCTTCTTCATATGAATGGAAAATGCTACGTACTAGCTTTTCCCAGCTCCTTTAGGCATGCGATGTTCTCATGTCAAACACGGACGTAGGAGCTTTGAAGCAAAAGGAAGGAGAGAAGGGAAGGCTCCTTCAGGCATGCGATGTTCTCATGTCAAACACGGACGTAGGAGCTTTGAAGCAAAAGGAAGGAGATAAGGGACGGCTCCTTCCCTCCTGGCAGCAGTAAGTTACAGAAAAACCACATTCATGGTGAGAAAATAGCAGCAGCACAAACTTCCAAGATTTAGTGGTGGCAGCAGCAATTTTCTCTTCAGATCAGTTCTATGATGTGATTTGGGGCTCAGCTTTAAACCTGGCTCCTAGCCTTCACAACAAATCTGTTTCCCAACATTAATTTAGTAAACTCTTTCATGCTTAAGCAGCCAGAATCAGCCTCTGTTGATTACAGATATGAACCCTGTCAGTCCGAAGCATCCCTGAGCCTCTTCTTCTTGTAACATCACACCATTTCCAGAGGGGAAATGCCCTAACATCACATTAAACCCAGGACCAAAAATCAATTTGCCCATCGTAGAGGTTCCCCAAGACCTTCCCCTCCACAGATACTCTTCACAATCAAACACCAAGCTAATCATGGTGTCCCTTTCCCCTGAACACAGTAATTACCCCAGGTATAACACTTGACCAAAGCTGGGCCCAGCAGTCTAGTTAGGAATTTTGTTTTTCATCTGAAAGTAAGAAAGAAACCTTGCACACCAGAGTACAAGAGTAACTTGGCTTATGAAATTTAAAGTATAAAATAGCAAAATGCCATTGCCTTCCCACCACCATAAAGTAGCCTGGTCCTGTACATCTGACTTAAGGGTTCCTGCAGAACAGAAGAAAGGAGTCATAGGAATTTTAATCTAGCCTGTCTCTCAAATTTGACAAATGAAAAACACAAGGCCTGCAGAAGGGAAACAACTTGCAACAGGTCACACAACTTTTATAAACCGGAATGAAAATTCTCTCCATCTCCTGCCAACACTCCTGTACTCTTTCTATCTCCTACCATGTTTCAACTTTGTAGAACTAATTAGTACCTAATCTAATGTTATCTATATTTGCTAGAATGAAGGCTCTATGACAGCAGGGGTTTTCTGGTTTGTTCCCCACTATATCTTCAGTGTATAAAACAGTATCCAATACAGTTCTTCCTGCACAACTGGGACAAAAAGGCATCTATCAATAATTGGTTTTATTCAAACAGAAGTAGACTCTAGAATTGACCACTTCTACCTTGTCACCAAGCTAAAAACTGTTTAGTTTTCTGGGTGTTAATCCCACAAGAATGATATTTCTATATTTAAGTCATATATCCCATGCTGTATTTTGTATTTGCACTCTCTGGGCCTGGCAGCCCTGCCCAATACCTGGAGTAAGGAAATTTAATAGACTATAGAAAAGCATTGATTTCATTTAATCTATTGCCCTAATTGCTAGACAACCCAAGCAAATTCAATCCATTTGAGTTCAACTCAAAGAGTATATCTCAGTGAATATTTTAAATAAATTAATACTTTTTTTCTAGTTCCCAGTTGACTAAGTGCAAACTTGAATGAGTAATGCTGCTGATTATAAAATGCACGTGTCTTCACATGCAAATGTATGCCATCATTAAAACATTTTCACAGCCTTTCATTTTTTTCAAAGTTGATCCAGAGAGAAGACTTGGACACATCTGTCTGCATCTTTGAGTACCTATAGGATCATTCAGTGTCTGGTGACTAACTTCTTACCCTTCATCCTCCTGGCTATGAAGTTAATCAATAATCCCCTTACCCTCAGGTGTGTCTACCCCATTTAATTTCTTGGTGTTTGGTCTTATCACAGGGATAATTCACAGAATAGGTTATTTAGTATCACAGACATCTCCAATTCAGAATTCTTACTTCTCTAGCTCACTCACTGCTGGGCCAGTTATTTAGATGTGCTGGTCATGTTCCTTAAGCTAGTAACCACTTCAGGGAAGAGGCCTTTACCTTCCCTCCTCACTTCATATAGTATTAGCCCTTGACAGTCACTTGAGGTTGCTTTCCAAGTGGCTGTCATTATCCATAAGTTTATGATGGAATATTTAACAACATTACAGGTATTTTATTCTGTTCCATTTCATGTAGAAAGTGATTTACTTCTTTCCCCAAAATATTTTTAAATCAATAGTTCTCTTCTTAGTTTTATATCACAATATTTTACCCTCAGGGTCACTTTCTCATATCACTGGAAGGGCAAGAGTTGACTTCTGGGTCATCCTGCTGTAATGAGTCCAAGGATTTCTTCTTCCCTGTGTTCTTCTCTCTAATCATCAGAGTGATTTACATTTTGTTTCCCTTATAGCTCTGCTTATCTCTATATGCTTCTTTATTTATTCCTTTTTCCAGCATAAGGCAATTAAGACTTTAAGTTCTTCCCACAGAAATGAGACAGACAGGCATCTATTAGTAATTACTTTTATTACAACAGACATAGGCTGTAGAAGTGACTACTTCTACCCTGTCACCGAGTTAAAAACTATTTAGCCTCTGGGTGCTAATCCCACAAGAATGATACTTCTGTACTCAAGTCATATATCCCATATTGTACTTTGTATTTTCAGTCTCTGGGTCTGGCAGCGCTGCCCAATATCTGGTATGAGGAAGTTTAATATATCACAGAAAAGCATTTATTTCATTTAAACTAGTGCCTTAATTGCTAGACAACCCAAGATAATTCAGTCCAATTGAGTTAAATTCAAAGAGCATCTGCCCTGTGCCAGGTGTTGCACTCGGCATCCTTTGCAATTACCAAGAGGCCAAAAACACAGTCTCTGCCTTCAAGGAGCTTATTATGGTCTAGATGATTAAAAGATAAACATAAAATACAAGGCAGTATGCAGTAAGTTACAATGGAGATATAAACAAATGTTTTGTATAGTTTCCAAAGTTCCTCTTGTTATTGACTTCTAGTTTTATTTCATTGTGTTCAGAGAAGATACTTGATATGATTTCAATTTTTTTGAATTTTTTTTTGAATGTTTGCTTGTTTTGTGAGCTAACGTGGTCTATCCCGAGAATGATCCATGTGCTGAGGAGAAGAATGTATATTCTGCAGTCACTGGATAAAATGTTATATAAATATCTATTAGGTCCATTTGTTCTATAAGTACAAATTAAGTAAAATGTTTTTGTTGATTTTCTGTCTGGATCTGTCCAGTGCTGAAAGTGGGGTGTTGAAGTCTCTAGCTATTGTTGTATTGGGGTCTATCTCTCTCTTTACCTATAATAATATTTCCTTTATTCACTCAGACTCACAGGTAGATATGTGCTCATATATATCTGGGTGCTCTAGTGTTAGCTGCATATATATTTACAATTGTTATATCCTTTTGCTGAATTCACCACTTTATTACTATATAATGATCTTCTTTGTCTCTTTTTATAGTTTTTGTCTTGAAATCCATTTTATCTGATATAAGCATAGGTACTTCTGCTCTTTTTTGGTTTCCGTTTACACAGAGTATCCTTTCCCATCCCTTTATTTTCAGTCTGTGTGTGCCTTTATATGTGAAGTGTGTTTCTTGTAGGCAACAGATCGTTGAGCCTTTTTTTTAATCCATTCAGCTACTCTACGTTTTTTGATTGGAGAATTTAGTCTACTTACATTCAATGTTATTATTGATAAGTATTGTACTGTCTCTGTCTTGAAAAGTTGTTGCAGTTTTTTTATCAGTTCATCTTTTCATCTTTCTACTTAGATATGAATAGTTCATACACCACAATTACAGTGTAATAATATTCTGCGTTTCTCTGTGTACTTACTATTACCAGTAAGGTTTGTACCTTCAGATGAATTACTCCTGTCATGTTGTTATCCATTTGCTGGTTGTTTTGCAGTCTTCTCTTCCTTCTTTCTTTTCTTCCTGCCTTCCTTTTAGTGAAGATGATTTTCTCTGGTGGTATTTTTTTTTATTTTTTGTGCATCCATTGCATGTTTTTTTTATTTGAGGTTACCATGAAACTTGCAAATAATATCTTATAATCCATTATTTTAAACTGAGGACAACTTAACACTGATTGCATAAACAAACTAACAAACAAGCAAAAAAAACCATAATACAAACTCTACATTTTAACTTCATTTCACCCAGTTTTAAACCTTTTGTTTTTTCTATTTATATCTTACTGTACTATGTCTCGAAAAGTTGTTGTAGTTATTTTTTTGATCAGTTCATCTTTTCATCTTTCTACTTAGATATGAATAGTTCATACACCACAATTACAGTGTAATACTATTCTGTGGTTCTGTGCGTACTTACTACTACCAGTAAGGTTTGTACCTTCAGATGACTTCTTATTGTTAAATAACATCCTTTTCTTAATCCTTTTCAGATTAAGGAACTCCATTGTAGCATTTCTTATAGGACAGACCTGGTGTTGATGAAATCCCTCAGCTTTTGTTTGCCTGAGAAAGTCTTAATTTCTCCTTTATGTTTGAAGGATATTTTCACTGGACGTACTATTCTAGGGTAAAAGTTTTTTTCCCAGAGCACTTTAAATATGTCATGCCATTCTATCCTGGCCTATACAGTTTCCACTGAAAAGTCTGCTGCCAAACATATTGGAGCACAATTGTATGTTATTTGTTTCTTTTCTCTTGCTGATTTTAGAATCCTTTCTTTATCCTTGACATTTGGGAGTTTGATTATTAAATGCCTTGGGGTAGCCTTCTTTAGTTCAAATCTGTTTGGTATTCTTTAACCTTCTTATAGTTGAATATTGATATCTCTCTCTAGGTTTGGAAAACTCTCTGTTATCACTGCTTCAAATAAACTTTCTACCCCTATCTCTTTCTCTACCTCCTCTTTAAGGCCAATAACTCTTAGATTTGCCCTTTTGAATCTATTTTCTAGATTTTATAGGCATGCTCTATTCTTTTTCTTTCTTTTTTGAGACAGAGTCTCACTCTGTCACCCAGGCTGGAGTGCAATGGTACAATCTTGACTCACTGCAATCTCCGCCTCCCAGGTTCAAGCAATTCTCCTGCCTCAGCCTCCCAAGTAGCTGGGACTACAAGTATGAGCCACCACACCCAGCTAATTTTTGTATTTTTAGTAGAGATGGGATTTCACCATGTTGGCCAGGCTGATCTCGAACTCCTGACCTCAAGTGATCTGCCCGCTTTGGTCCATTCTCTTTTATTCTTATTTCTTTCATCTCCTCTGCCTGTGTATTTTCAAATACTCTCCTTCAAGCTCACTAATTCTGTCTTCTGTTTGATCACTTCTGCTATTAAGAGACCCTGATGCATTCTTCAGTATGTCAATTGCATTTTCAACTCCAGAATTTCTGCTTGATTCTTTTTCACTATTTCCATCTCTTTGTTAAATTTATCTGATAGGATTCTGAATTCCTTCACTGTGTTATCTCTAATTTCTTTGCGTTTCTTCAAAACAGCTATTTTGACTTCTCTGTCTGAAAGGTCACATATTTCTGTCTCCTTGGAATTAGTCCTTAGTCTCTTATTTAGTTTGTTTGGTGAGGTCATGTTTTCCTAGATGGCCTTGATGCTTGTGGATGTTGTTTAGCGTCTGGACATTGAAGAGTTATTTATTGTAGTCTTCACAGTTTGGGCTTCACAGATGTACCCATCCTTCTTGGGAAGGCTTTCCAGGTATTCAAAAGAAATTGGGTATTGTGATCTAAATTTTTAGTCATTGCAGCTGTATCTGCTTTAGGGAACACCCCAAGCCCAGTAATGCTCAGACTCATAGAGATACCACCTTGGTGGTCTTAGGTAAGATCCAGAAGTGTTCTGTGGATTACCAGACAGAGACTCTTGTTCTCTTCCCTTACTTTCTCCCAGGCAAATGGAGTCTCTCTCTTTGTGCTGTGCTGCCTGGAGCTAGGGGAGGGTGACACAAGCACCCCTGTGGGTACCAACACTGAAACTACACTGGGTCAGACACAGCACTGGATCTTGCCCAGTAACTACTACCTGGCTATCACCTATGTTTGTTCAAGGCCCTCTACAATCAGCAGGTGGGAAAGCCAGCAAGGCTTGTGTCCTTCCTTTCAGGTCAGTGAGTTCTCCCAGGCCCTCAGTGGGTCCAGAGATGCAGTCTGGTAGCCAGGGCCTGGAGTTGGAAACCTTAGAAATCTACCTGGTGCTCTACTCTACCAACTGAGTTGGCACACAAATCGTAAGACAAAGTCCTTCCCACTTTCCCTCCCCTTTCCATGGGGAGTGGAGTCTCTCTCCATAGCTGTCACCATTATAGGCCCACAGAGAGTACTGCCAGACTACCACCAATGTTCACTTAGGGCCCAACAGCTCTTCAGTCAGCCTCTGGTGAATGCTGCCAGGCCTGATGCTCACCCTTCAGGGCAGTGGGTTCCCCTCTGATCTAGGGCAGGTCCAGAAATGCCATCTAAGAGCCAAGACCTAGAATCAGAGACTCCCCCAAAGCCTATTTGGTGCCCTACCCCACTGTGGATGAGCTGGCACCTGGGTTGTAGGACAAAGTCCCCTTTACTCTTCCCTCTGCTTTTCTCAAGCAGAATGAGTCTCTCCTCATAGCCACCACTGCTGGAAATGTGCTGGGTCACATTGGAAGCCAGCACATCTCAGAGTTTCACCCAAGGCCCACAGCATGTATTACCGGGCTACCACTGCTGATTTTTCAGGGCCCAAGGGCTATTTAGTCAGCAGGTGATTAATCCTGCCCAGGACTGGGTCCTTTCTTTCAAGGCAGCAGTTTCCCTTCTGGTGCAGGGTGCACCTAGCAATATCATTTGAGAGCTAGGGCCTGGAATGGGGGCCTCACAACTCTGTCTAATGCCCTATCCTGTTGTGGCTGAGCTGATATCCAAGTTTTAAGACAAAGTCCTCCTTACTCCTCCCTCTCCTCTCCTCAAGTGGAAGAAAGGAGTTTCTTTTGGAGCAGCAAGCTGCGCTACCTGAGTTTGGGGGAGGAGTGGTAAAGCTCTCTCTTGGCTGCCCTGTCTGGTGTCTCACTAGGTTGCATGTCCCCCAGATCCACTGGCTCTGAGCCCAGCACATGACTAGGACTTGCCTAGGACTTGCAGTCCTTGTGGCCTAGACTGCCTTTCAAGTTTATTTAGGACCCCAGAGCCCTTTACCCAGCAGTGGCAAGGCTTATCAAAACTCAAGTTCTGATTGCTGAGATGGGTAATGCCCCTCTTGCTAGGGCCTGTCTATGCTTCCTCCGTGGACATCAGCTGAGTTCAGCTTGTTGTTGCTTTCTACTGTGACAGCACAGCACTGAGTTTCAATGTAAAGTCCTTCAATCACTGCATTGTCCTCCCACAAGCATACATATTGTCTTCATGCCATGCGGCTGTTGCCAGAAGGATGGGAGTGATGTGGTGTCAGTAATTCAAGGCTGTCTTTCCTGCCCTCTTCAATGCCTCTTTCAGTGATATGAAGTTAAAACCAGGTACTGTGATCACTCACCTGATTTTTTGTTCTTATGAAGGTGCTTTTTTGTGTGGATAGTTGTTAAGTTTGGTGTTCCTGTTGCGGGGACAATCAGTGGAGGCTTCTACTCAGCCATCTCACTGTGCCTCCCTCATAAAAAAAAAAAAAAGGTTTTGAAAGTAATGAAAGAAAAATGAAAAATGTGGAATGCTTCACAGAACTACAAACTCATCACATCAGTGCCCACTGCTGGCACTCTAAAAGTGTAAAGTTCTTATTTAGCCCAACTGAAGGAAGAAAAATGCCCGGTATGGATCAAAAATGTACAAATGTCTGATGTAAAGTCATTGGGTGTTGAACTAAGCAGCAGCCTGAAAAAAAAAAATCACTGTCTACTGCTACACCTAGGAAATGTAGCCTCCACTCTTCTCCCAGTAGACTGCTAGGGTTTCCGGGTCACTGCACTTAGCCCATTGAAGAGAAGAGAAACAAAAACACTCCAACAACCAATTATCTCTCCTTGTTTTTATTGTACCAAAAAGCAGGCTTAATCTCCTTGCCCCTTTTTAACCTTCCTTTTCATGCAGATGAGAGAGAGACAGAGACAGAGAGACAGAGAAAGGAAGGAAGGAAGGAAGGGAGGGAGGGAGGGAGGGAGGGAGGGAGGCAGGAAGCATGGGAATTTATAAAGATAAAGATGTAAGAAAATCTCTCCAGTGTATCTCTCAAAGACCTATTACAGGATCTTTCTTCTATCTCTTTGTTGATATTCTGGTTTTCTTGTACTGGCATCCAGGATACTGTCCTTGGACCCACTTTCTCAGACATTTCTATAAAGGAACAGTCTTCCACCTCCTCTGTATGAGAGGAAATTGAAGCCTATGAAAGGTAAGTGCCATGCTCAAGGTCTAGAGTGAGTGGGGCAGAGTTAAAACAACATCTGGGTTTCCTAACTGCCGCTCCATGTTCTTTCAATTTTACCAGTCCACATCATAAAGGGAGATCAAGATGTATTGTTAGGTTTGAACCTGTTTCTTAATTTCCAACATCAGTCTTCTAATAGACAGCCATCATCTTATATTTTTCTATGAATTACCTTGGAAAGGAGTGGGGAAGACCATATATTTTCCATTTCTACAGCCCTGCCCTGGAACACACACAAGCCTGTACTGAGAATCACCTGTGAGAAGCCAAACAGAAAGTCAGCAAAACTGTTAGAACCACTGGCTATTTGATGAATAGCTTGATGGTAGTGATTCCCTCCTCAAGTAGGGAACAACAAATAGGTAACTTGTTCCCCATATTCATATAGATAATAATGCTCCAGCTTTGGCTAATATGTCCCTCCCTAATAAGGGTGTGGGACTTTCAGGCATAACAAGAAAGGCATGTGAAAAGACCAAAGTCTCCCAATTACAACTGAGGAGGTGGGAGAAATACCTGGTTACAAGCTGTCCTAGGATTCCTAGGATGGTAACGGACCTTGAGGACAGCTGTCCAGGGCAGGAGATTAACACTGAGAAGGCCATGCCAGTGTCCATGAGGAAGTCAATTTCCTGGTCCTCGATGGTTAAACGTACCCGGGGCTCAGTGAGGGTGATGACATGAGCTGGCGCTTACCCCAGGCACCCTCAGTTCTGTTGTTGGATCATCCGGTTGGGGGCTTCTGGCCCAAAGAAACTTTGCCCTCTGGGGCAGTGCGCCTTCCAGTGATTGCCTTGGCATAGTGGACATGGGCGAGGGGGCAGCTTGTTTCTCTTTGGACAATGTTTTTTAAGGTGTCCTTGCAAACCACGCTGATAACAAGCCCTACCAGGTTATTGGCCTGCTCCATTTTCTGTCCTCTCTGAACCACCAAGGTTTGTTTGTCTGAGGGCCATGACTAAGGCTGCCGCCTTTCTCTGATTTCACTTTTCCTTTTCGGCCTGCTCCTCTTGGTCCCTATTATAGAACACTGAGGTTGCCAGGTTTAATAATGCCTCCAGATTTTTTTCAGGGCCCAGGGCTTGCTTTTGGAACTTTCTCCTGATATCTGTGCCTGATTGGGTAATAAACTTATCTTTTAGGATAAATTGACCCTTGAGTGAGTCAGGTGACAGGGGGGTATATTTTCCTAAGGCCTCCCAGAGCCACTCAAGGAAGGCAGAAGGATTTTCTTCCTTTCCCTAAGTTATTGCGGACATCATCGAATAATTCATGGGCTTTTTCCTAATTCTCCTTAGTCCTTCTAGAACACAGTACTTTACAACAGTAAAGTCAAGTCATCCTTACGGAGACCATAGGACCTGCAAAGCCTAAAATATTTACTATCTGGCTAGTTACATAAAAAGCTGACTGAACCCTAGAGTAGAAAAATGATCTGTATCAATGGTTCTCAAACTTTAGTGGGTACCAGAATCACCTGGAGGCCTTGTTAAAATTCAGATTGCTGAGTGCCCTAGATTTTCTGACTAAAAATATTTGGGGGTAGGGCCTGAGCATTTGTATTTCTAACAAGTTCCAATGGCCACACTTTGAGAACCGCCGCTTTAAGTTTATGCTGACCAATGCACCAATTTAACCGTGATGTAAGACAGGAGTGGGGAATAAGGAAGGGCAGTTAATTTTAAAATTGCATTTGATTTTGAAAAATGAACACAGTTGGAAGATTTACACTATTGATTTAAAACTTCCTAGTAAGCAACAGTAATCAAGACAGTGTAGTATTGTCACCAATAACAGACAATAGATCAATGAAACAGAGTAGAGAGTCTGGGATTAAACCATCACATATATAGTGAACTAAACTTTGACAAGGTGAAAAGATAAGTCAGTGAAAAAAGAATTGTCTTTTCAACAAATGATGATGGAACAGTTGGATATCCATTAACAACAACAAAAAAATGAATTTTGATTCATTCCTTACACCTTATATTTAGTACAAAAAGGAGAATAGCCAGCTTTCTCTTCATGGTTTATAGGAAAAATAAACCCAGAAGCAGATGAAGTCAGGCACTGTTGTTGCATGAACTACATGTCAACATTTTTATAAGATGGAAAAGTTGAAAAAGTTTGAAGAAGGTGGTAAAGTAGTGCTCTACGTCATTCACCCAAACTTTGCATTCGCATCAGAAGAATACTGCTGAGACTCTAACACAAAGACTTCAACAGAATCTTAATCTCAAATTCAAATTTTGTTAAAAAGAATTATTCGATGCCCTTAAGGAGAGAGGATACTTTATGGCTGAATAAACACCTTGCTCCTTATTACAGTTTTTCACCCCCATCATGCAGAATTTTGCTAACTACTAAGGATTTTGCTACCATCAGCAGCAAGGAGTATTGCAGATGCTCTGCGATCTATTCCAGGATTCTCTAATACACAAGGAAATCCCCTCATCATGCATTTGACAAAATGTTGGTCAGCACACATGAGTCTATAAGTAGGTCTCCAGAACAGGAGATAAATCAAAAAGGAAAGGGTAAATTAACTTTTTGAGGTGTTGGTTAGCTGACAGTTAGACTTGAGTTTCATAGATGTGTTTACATGGGCCAAACAAACCCAAGGGTCATCTGAATCATTCAGGCCAAATGATTACTTCTAAATTAGACCAGACAATTATGTCAAAAATAAATTAATATTTTTTATTGTTTACTTGCCTGGACACTGAAATACAAGTGTCTCTATTCTTAGGAGAATCTGAATGTAGATGAGAAAATAGATAACCCTCTGATGTGGAAGAACAAAGAGGCAGTACTCAACATTGCCCTGGCCCAAAAGGCTTCAAACTAACAGCAAGTTTTAAAGAACGACTGATGTTCCAGATAAATGGGCTTGTGAGGTGGGGAGGAGATGGAGCTGTAGGCTGGGAAGCACATGCTACACACAGGAACAGCATGTTCAGAGGTAAGAAAAAACACAAGCTAAGTTCAGGAAAAAGCAAGTTATTCCATATACCTGAAACATCAGGTACCAGAAGGTGTAGAGAGGAATGACACAGTAGTCCAACCATGATATCCTTCTGTGCCAGTCAGCGGAAAGCATACTCCACCCTTTGAGGCACCTTAAATCACTTTTAAGAGGTGATGCTATCAAATGTATGTTTTAGAAAGATCACATTGAAGGTAATATGACGGGTTGAATGTGGCAAGAACTGAGGCAGAGAGACTGGTTAGAAAGTTTCTGTAGGAAACAGACTTCAAATAAGACAGTAGCCAATGCAAGTAGGGGGATGGAACGAAAAATACTTAAATGAAATCTTGATTTAATTTCAAATATTTAGAAAATTCAATTAGCAATACATAGAAGTTGATTGGAGTTTGCAGACAAAGGGAAAGAGGCGTTATTAAAGATGACTCCCAGATTTCTGTTTTGGGGAAACTGAATGAATAGTGGTGTCAGTCCCACAATTAAAAATACAAGGAGAGACATGCAGGAAATATGATAAGCTTGATTTTAGACACGTTGAGTTTTTAATATCTATAAAATTTACACATGTGCTTTCCAGGTATTCACTAAAAAGTAGGACCTAAAATCCACCTGATAATAGCAGCACACTTTTTGAGTCCCAGGCATTCTTCTGAGAACTTTCCTTACACAACTCATTTAAATCTTTACAGCAACTCTATGAGAAAGGTAAGATTATTAGCTCTGCTTTACAGATGAGGAAAGTGAGGTTCAGATGGGGTTAAGTTACTTGCCTAAGATCACACAGCTAAGAATAAGTTTCATATGTTTGTTGGCTGCAGAAATGTCTTCTTTTGAGAAGTGTCTGCTCATATCCTTTGCCCACTTTTTGATGGGGTTGTTTTTTTGTTTTTTGGGTTTTTTTCTTGTAAATTTGTTTAACTTCCTTGTAGATTCCGGATATTAGCCCTTTGTCAGATTGATAGATTTCAAAAATTTTCTCCCATTCTGTAGGTTGCCTGTTCACTCTGATGATGTTTCTTTTGCTGTGCTCTTTAATTAGATCCCATTTGTCAGTTTTGGCTTTCGTTGCCATTGCTTTTGGCATTTTAGTCATGAAGTCTTTGCCCATGCCTATGTTTTGAATGGTATTGCCTCGGTTTTCTTCTAGGGTTTCTATGGTTTTAAGTCTTAGTTTAAGTCTTTAATCCATCTTGAGTTAATTTCTGTATAAGGTGTAAGGAAGGGGTCCAGTTTCAGTTTTCTACATAGGGCTAGCTGGTTTTCCCAGCATGATTTATTAAATAGGGAATCATTTCTCCATTGCTTATTATTGTCATATTTGTCAAAGATCAGATGGTTGTATATGTGTGGTGTTATTTCTGAGGCCTCTCTTCTGTTCCATTGCTCTATATATCTCTTTTTGTACCACTACCACACTGTTTTGATTACTGTAGCCTTGTAGTATAGTTTGAAGTCACATCACAGGTCATTAGAGAAATGCAAATCAAAACCACAATGAGATACCATCTCATGGCAGTTAGAATGGTGATCATTAAAATGTCAGGAAACAACAGATGCTGGAAAGGATTTAGAGAAATAGGAACACTTTTACACTGTGGGTGGGAGTGTAAATTAGTTCAACCATTGTGGAAGACAGTGTGGCAATTCCTCAAGGATCTAGAACAGAAATACCATTTGACCCAGCAATCCCATTAATGGGTATATACCCAAAGGGTTATAAATCATTCTGCTATAAAGACACATGCATACGTATGTTTATTGAAGCACTATTCACAATAGTAAAGACTTGGAACCAATCCAAATGCCCATCAGTGATAGACTGGATTAAAAAAATGTGGCACATATACACCATAGAATACTATGCAGCCATAAGAAAGGATGAGTTCATGTGCTTTACATGGACATGGATGAAGCTGGAAATCATCATTTTCAGCAAACTAACACAGGAACAGAAAATCAAACACTGCATGTCCCCACTCATAAGTGGGAGTTGAACAATAAGAACACATGGACACAGGGAGGGGAACATCACACACAAGGGCCTGTCGGGGGTGGGGTGCTAGGGGAGGGATAACATTAGGAGAAATACCTAATGTAAGTGACAGGTTGATGGGTGTGGCAAACCACCATGGCAGGTGTATACCTATGTAACAAACCTGCACATTCTGCACATGTATCTGCACATGATTTACCCAGAATCATGTAATTAGCTACTATTAGCTAGGATTAAATTATGGTTACCCAGGCCAGGCACGGTGGCTCACGCCTGTAATCCCAGCACTTCAGGAGGCTGAGGCAGGTGGATCATGAGGTCAGGAGATCGAGAGCATCCTGGCTAACATGGTGAAACCCCGTCTCTACTAAAAATACAGAAAATTAGCCAGGCATGGTGGCAGGCACCTGTAGTCCCAGCTACTCGGGAGGCTGAGGCAGAAGAATGGTGTGACCCCAGGAGGCGGAGCTTGCAGTGAGCCAAGATCACACCACTGCACCCCAGCCTGGGAAACAGAGCGAGACTCTGTCTCCAAAAAAAAAAAAAAAAAAAATTATGGTTACCCAGGTTGGAAATTAAACCTGGAATTCAGCCAGGGACAGTGGCTCATGCCTGTTATCCCAGGGGATAACACTTTGGGAGGCCAAGGCAAGCAAATCACTTGAGCTCAGGAGTTCAAAACCAGCCTGGGCAACACGGCAAAACCCCCATCTCTACTAAAAACACACACACGGGGGGTGTTCCAAGATGGCCGAATAGGAACAGCTCCAATCTGCAGCTCCCAGCATGATCGACGCAGAAGACAGGTGATTTCTGAGGTACCTGGTTCATCTCACTGGGACTGGTTGGACAGTGGGTGCAGCCCATGGAGGGTGAGCCAAAGCAGGGTGGGGCATCGCCTCACCCAGGAAGCACAAGGGGTCAGGGGATTTCTCTTTCCTAGCCAAGGGAAGCCATGACAGACTACCTGGAAAAAAGGGACACTCCCACTCAAATACTGTGCTATTCCCAAGGTCTTAGCAACCAGCAGACAAGGTGATTCTCTCCTGTGCCTGGCTCGGCAGCTCCCACACCCATGGAGCCTTGCTCACTGCTAGTGCAGGAGTCTGAGATCAATCTGCCAGAAGGCAGCCGGGCTGGGGGAGGGGCATCTGCCATTGCCAAGGCTTCAGTAGGTAAACAGAGCAGCCCAGAAGCTCAAACTGGGTGGGAACCACCACAGCTCAACAAGGCCTACTGCCTCTAGACTCCACCTCTCTGGGCAGGGCATAGCTGAACAAAAGAAAGCAGACAACTTCTGCAGATTTAAACATCCCTGTCTGACAGTTCCAAAGACAGCAGTGGTTCTCCCAGCATGGCGTTTGAGCTCTGAGAATGGACAGACTGCCTCCTCAAGTGGGCCCCTGACCACCGTGTAGCCTAACTGGGAGACACGTCCCAGTAGGGGTCGACAGTCACCTCACAGAGGCAGCTGCCCCTCTGAGATGAAACTTCCAGAGGAAGGATCAGGCAGCAATATTTGCATTCTGCTGCCTCTGCTGGTGATACCCAGGCAAACAGGGTCCAGAGTGGAACTCCAGCAAACTCCAACAAACCTGCAGCTGAAGGACCTGACTGTTAGAAGGAAAACTAACAAACAAAAAGCAATAGCATCAACATCAACAAAAAGGTCATCTACACCAAAACCCCATCTGTAGGTGACCAACATCAAAGACCAAAGGTAGATAAAACCACAAAGATGGGGAGAAACCACAGCAGAAAAGCTCAAAATTCTAAAAATCAGAGCACCTTTTCATCTCCAAAGAATCGCAGCTCCTCTCCAGCAGTAGAAAAAGGTGGACAGAGAATGACTTTGACAGGATGACAGAAGTAGGCTTCAGAAGGTCAGTAATAACAAACTTCTCCGAGCTAAAGGAGGATGTTCAAACCCATCACAAGGAAGCTAAAAGCCTTGAAAAAACATTAGACAAATGGCTAACTAGAATAAACAGTGTAGAGAAGACCTTAAATGACCTGGTGGAGCTGAAAACCACAGCATGAGAACTTCATGACACATGCACAAGCTTCAATAGCCGATTTGATAAAGCGGAAGAAAGGGTATCAGTGATTGAAGATTAAATTAATGAAATAAGCAAGAAAACAAGGTTAGAGAAAGAAGAGTAAACAGAAATGAACAAAGCCTCCAAGAAATATGGGACTATGTGAAAAGACCAAATCTGCATTTGATTGGTGTACCTGAAAGTGATGGGGAGAGTGGAACCAAGATGGAAAACGCTCTTCAGGATATTTTCCAGGAGAACTTTCCCAACCTAAGAAGACAGGCCAACATTCAAATTCAGGAAATACAGAGAACACCACAAAGATACTCCTCAAGAAGAGCAACCCCAAGACACATAATTGTCAGATTCACCAAGGTTGAAATGAAGGAAAAAGTATTAAGGGCAGCCAGAGAGAAAGGTCGAGTTACCCACAAAGGGAAGCCCATCAGACTAACAGCGGATCTCTTGGCAGAAACCCTACAAGCTAGAAGAGAGTGGGGGCCAATATTCAACATTCTTAAAGAAAAGAATTTTCAAACCAGAATTTCAAATCCAGCTAAACTAAGCTTCATAATTGAAGGAGAAATAAAATCCTTTACAGAAAAGCAAATGCTGAGAGATTTTGTCACCACCAGGCCTGCCTTACAATAGCTCCTGAAGGAAGCACTAAACATGGAAAGGAACAACCAGTACCAGCCACTGAAAAAACAGGCCAAATTGTAAAGACCATCGATGATAGAAAGAAACTACATCAATTAACGGGCAAAATAACCAGTGAACTTCATAATGAGATGATCAAATTCACACATAACAACATTAACCTTAAATGTAAATGGGCTAAATGCCCCCATTAAAAGACACACAGTGGCAAATTGGATAAAGAGTCAAGACCCATCAGAGTGCTGTATTCAGGAGACCCATCTCATGTGCAAAGACACACATAGGTTCAAAATAAAGGGATAGAGGAAGATCTACCAAACAAATGGAAAGCATAAAAAAGCAGGGGTTGCAATCCTCATCTCTGATAAAACAGATTTAAACCAACAAAGATCAAAAGAGACAAAGAAGGCCATTACATAATGGTAAAGGGATCAATTCAACAAGAAGAGCAAACTATCCTAAATATATATGCACCCAATACAGGAGCATCCAGATTCATAAAGCAAGTCTTTAGAGACCTACAAAGAGACTCAGACTCCCACACAATAAAAATGGGAGACTTTAATACCCCACTGTCAATATTAGACAGATCAATGGGACAGAAGGTTAACAAGGATATCCAGGACCTGAACTCAGCTCTGCAACAAGCAGACCCAATAGACATCTACAGAACTCTAAAGACCAAATCAACAGAATATATATTCTTCTCAGTACCACATCACAGTTATTCTAAAATTGACCACATAATTGGAAGTAAAGCACTCGTCAGCAAATGTAAAAGAAAAGAAATCACAAAAAAAACTGTCTCTCAGACCACAGTGCAATCAAATTAGAACTCAGGATTAAGAAACTCACTCAAAACTGCACAACTACCTGGAAACTGAACAACTCGCTCCTGAATGACTACTGGGTAAACAATGAAATGAAGGCACAAATAAAGATGTTCTTTGAAACCAATGAGAACAAAGACATAACGTACCAGAATCTCTGGGAGACATTTAAAGAAGTGTGTAGAGGGAAATTTATAGCAGTAAATGCCCACAAGAGAAAGCAGGAAAGATCTAAAATCAACACCCTAATATCACAATTAAAAGAACTAGAGAAGCAAGAGCAAACAAATTCAAAAGCTAGCAGAAGACAAGAAATAACTAAGATCAGAGCAGAAGTGAAGGAGATAGAGACACCATTCAAAAAACCATTCAAAAAAACCAGTGAATCCAGGAGCTGGTTTTTTGAAAAGATCAACAAAATTGATAGACCACTAGCAAGACTGATAAAGAAAAAAAGAGAGAAGAATCAAATAGATGAAATAAAAAATGATAAAGGAGATATCACCACCAATCCCACAGAAATACAAACTACCATCAGAGAATACTATAAACACCTCTATGCAAATAAACTAGAAAATCTAGAAGAAATTGATAAACTCCTGGACACATACACCTGTTGAAGACTAAACCAGGAAGAAGTAAAATCTCTGAATAGACCAATAACGGGCTCTGAAATTGAGGCAATAGTTAAGAGCCTACCAACCAAAAAAAGTCCAGGACCAGACAGATTCACAGTGTAATTCTACCAGAGGTACAAAGAGGAGTTGGTACCATTTCTTCTGGAACTATTCCAATCAACAGAAAAAGAGGGAATCCTCCCTAACTCATTTTATGAGGCCAGCATCATCCTGATACCAAAGCCGGGCAGAGACACAACCAAAAAAGAGAATGTTAGGCCAATATCCCCGATGAACATTGATGCAAAAATCCTCAATAAAATACTGGCAAGCCAAATCCAGCACATGAAAAAGCTTATCCACCACGATCAATTTGGCTTCATCCCTGGGATGCAAGTCTGGTTCAACATACACAAATGAATAAATGTAATCCATCAAAAAAACAGAACCAATGACAAAAACCACATGATTATCTCAATAGATGCAGAAAAGGCCTTTGACAAAATTCAACAACGCTTCATGCTAAAAACTCTCAATTAACTAGGCATGGATGGAATGTATCTCAAAACAATAAGAGCTATTTATGACAAACCCACAGCCAATATCACACTGAATGGGCAAAAACTGGAAGCATTCCTTTTGAAAACTGGCACAAGACAGGGCTGCGCTCTCTCACCACTCCTATTCAACATAGTGTTGGAAGTTCTGGCCAGGGCAATCAGGCAAGAGAAAGAAATAAAGGGTATTCAATTAGGAAATGAGGAAGCCAAATTGTCTCTGTTTGCAGATGACATAATTGTATATTTAGGAAACCCCACAGTCTCAGCCCAAAATCTCCTTAAGCTGATAAGCAACTTCAGCAAAGTCTCAGGATACAAAATCAGTGTGCAAAAATCACAAGCATTCCTGTACACCATTAGCAGACAAACAAAGAGCCAAATCATGAATGAACTCCCATTCACAATTGCTTCAAAGATAATAAAATACCCAGGAATCCAACTTACGAGGGATGTGATGGACCTCTTCAAGGAGAACTACAAACTACTGCTCAAGGAAATAAAAGAGGACACAAACAAATGGAAGAATGTTCTATGCTCATGGATAGGAAGAATCAATATCGTGAAAATGGCCACACTGCCCAAAGTAATTTATAGATTCAGTGCCATCCCCATCAAGCTACCACTGACTTTCTTCACAGAATTGCAAAAAACTACTTTAAAGTTCATATGGATCCAAAAAAAGAGCCCAAATTGCCAAGACAAGCCTAAGCAAAAAGAACAAAGCTGGAGGCATCACGCTACCTGACTTCAAACTATACTACAAGTCTACAGTAACCAAAAGAGCATGTTACTGGTACCAAAACAGATATATAGGCCAATGGAACAGAACAGAGGCTTCAGAAATAACACCACGCATCTACAACCATCTGATCTTTGATAAACCTGACAAAAATAAGCAATGGGGAAAGGATTCCCTATTTAATAAATGGTGCTGGGAAAACTGGCTAGCTATATGTAGAAAGCTGAAACTGGATCCCTTCCTCACACCTTATACAAAAATTAATTCAAGATGGATTAAAGACTTAAATATTAGCCCTAAAACCCGAGAAGAAAAAAACCAGAGAAGAAAACCTAGGCAATACCATTCAGGACATAGGCATGGGCAAGGACTTCATGTCTAAAACACCAAAAGCAATGGCAACAAAAGCTAAAATTGACAAATGGGATCTAACTAAACTAAAGAGCTTCTGCACGGCAAGAGAAACTATCATCAGCGTGAACAGGCAACCTACACAATGGGAGAAAATTTTTGTAATCTATCCATCTGACAAAGGGCAAATATCCAGAATCTACAATGAACTCAAACAAATTTACAAGAAAAAAACAAACAACCCCATCAAAAAGTGGGCAAAGGATATGAACAGACACTTCTCAAAAGAAGACATCTATGCAGCCAAAAGACACATGAAAAAATTCTCATCATCACTGGTCATTAGAGAAACACAAATGAAAACCACAATGAGATACCATCTCACACCTGTTAGAATGGCGATCATTAAAAAGTCAGGAAACAACAGGTGCTGGAGAGGATGTGGAGAAATAGGAATGCTTTTACACTGTTGGTGGGAGTGTAAATTAGTTCCACCATTGTGGAAGACAGTGTGGTGATTCCTCAAGGATCTAGAACTAGAATTACCATTTAACCCAGAAATCCCATGACTGGGTACATACCCAAAGGATTGTAAATCATGCTACTATAAAGACACATGCACACGTATGTTTATTGTGGCACTATTCACAACAGCAAAGACTTGGAACCAACCCAAATGTCCATCAATGATAGACTGGATTAAGAAAATGTGGCACATATACACCACGGCATACTATGCAGCCATAAAAAATGATGAGTTCATGTCCTTTGCAGGAACATGAATGAAACTGGAAACCATCATTCTCAGCAAACCATCACAAGGACAGAAAACCAACACCACATGTTCTCACTCATAGGTGGGAACTGAACAATGAGATCACTTGGACACAGGGCGAGGAACATCACACACCAGGGCCTGTCATGGGGTGGGGGGCTGGGGGAGGGATAGCATTAGGAGAAATATCTAATGTAAGTGATGAGTTGATGGGTGCAGCAAGCCAACATGGCACATGTATACCTATGTATCAAACCTGCACATTGTGCACAGGTACCCTAGAACTTAACACACACACACACACACACACACACAAAATTAGCCAGGCATGGCGGCACACTCCTATGGTGCCAGCTATTTGGGAGGCTGAGGTGGAAAGATCACCTTAGCCTGGGAGGTTGAGGTTACAGTGAGCTGAGATCACACCACTGCACTCCAGCCTTGGTGACAGAGTGAGACCCTGTCTCAACAAAAAATAAATAAACTTGGAGTCCCCACATGGTTGGTAAGAATTCTACTACTAAAATACACTTCTCTTTGAGAACACAAGGAAAAACATGCTTACAATTCATTTACTAACCAAAATAATAACAATACATTTGGTTAACTCTGGGGGTTAGTGAATCAGGTAGCTAGAGTAAAAATGTATCTTATGTAATTGCTATCCATATCAGAAATGGATAATCACAGGAATTTCTTTCCACATAGAGAATAGTGGAAGAAAAGACTAGTGTGCCATCAAGGGTGTCTCCCATTGTGCTTCCTCATGATGGTGGTCCTCTGACTTATGTTTGGTTCAGGGAACATTTTTTAATTCATGTTTTCCTTCGCTCTCTTGTCAATTACAGCTTTTGCTCAGGGGAGCCTTCACCTCCTCACCTCTACCTCCTTCCTCATTCCTGGTTTGTACAACACCCGGATGAACCCCCTGCCAGCTCAGTGATTATGGTTCGAAGCTTAAATCACTGGCTACCCTAGGGAGCATTCTTATTTAAAAGACTGCTTGAAAAACATTCTGAAGCTGAAGAAGCAATAGAAAAATATATCTTCTTGGGGATTTCAGTCTACATAAAGAGGCTGGACAGAGAGAAAAGGATGAAAGAAGATCTGAGCTCTAATCTTCTTAGCTCTGCCATTGGCTTGGGGTTTGACCTTGGGCTAGTCACAAAACTTCTCTGTATCTCAGTTGCTTTGTTTGTAAAATGAAGGCCTTGGATCAAATGAGTTCCATGTTTCCTTCCAATTTTATAATGCCATGATTTTTTGAGCTTCCCAAAACCTCCCTTATGCCCAAGCAAGAGTGTCCCCTGTCCTGGAACCCACAATTTACATAGACTCAGGGTCTAAAGGGATGAGCCTACCCTTGGACCTGGCTCCAAGAGCCCAGGACCGCTGAATTCTCTGGCTGTGCAGGCTGACGTATGTATCGCATGCATGTGTGTGTGAGGGCCTCATATAGCACTACATGGACCTGAGGCTGGGGAACACAGGCTGCTGATTGGCTGTCTGTGCTACTGCATTCTGGCACTGAGCTCTGAAGAGTCCAGAACCTGGCCTTCCAAGTCATTATAATATTTGTTAATGTAAGAGACTAAAATATATATAATTTCATTGTTTGTTATAGCTTGATTTGTAACTTTGAAATACAAGGCGTACTGTGATAGAGATTCTATTTACATTCTTGCCCTGGGCCCTGAAAATCTCAAAGGCTCCTCTAGAGATTCCTATTCAAGAGTCTAGGTCTTCAGAGCTTTATAAGTTTTACTTAATACAAGGTGTAACTAATGATACAGGGTATGGGTAAGCATGGGGTAGATGGAGTATATCTACATTAATCCAGAGTGTCAAATGAATTGTCATTCTCTCAAAAATAAAATATTATGCCTATTCCTAAATACATTAAAGCCCCTAGGTTATTCTATTGGCATTTATAGAGCACTGTAAATCAGTAATCTGTGCATGATAAATCCAACTTCCAAGTTATATCTATTAATAAATCATATTATAATTTATTTATATTATTTTTTATTATATTACTTCCCCTCTTTTCTTCCCCCTTTGCCTTAAGGAAAAAGGAAACTTGTATTCAGCGGGTAAAACGTAGAACTTCAGACATATACTTCCATTAAATGAAAAGGAAATCTTAAGGGTCCCAAAGAGCTAGAGTAGTTCAGTAGGCTTTGTTCTGCTATATATTCCACCCCAATTCTCCAAATGCTGGTGTTCATTCTCTCTCCCTTTCTCGCTGTGGTTTCTCATGATTTTTATAATGCAAATTTCAGGCATGATGGCAGGACAATGGGAAGATCTTATTGGACTTCAGGTATAGTTTTGGAACACTTGGGGTTACACTAGTGGAGAGTCATCACAGTTAATATTAGCACTATGCTTTAGAGTTAAAACAGGCTCACATCCTGAATCTGAGAGACTCATCACAATAATCCTAGAGGTAGATTATAGTCTATTTTACCTATGGGGAAAGAGGGTAAGTTGGACACTCAGCTCAGGTCATAGGTATCCTTCCATTATTCCTCAGACAGAAAAAAACCCAGCCAATTATCTTGGACTCGGGGCCCCAGTAGACACTGAGGTTGGCTTGAGGGTTTAATGTGTGACCATATACTTTCTGCTATAGGCCAACTGGGAATAAGAAAGTTTATAGGTGTGGGAACTTGTCTGAACTGCCTTGGATAACTGTTCCATTCCAAGTACTAGCAGGTATTGAGCTTACATCTAAGGAAGAGATTAGAAACTAAAAGCTTGGTGTCAGAGGCAAGGACAGTTAATTTAGTACAATTCCATTGTATAAAATTAAGAATGTTTAGTAATATTTGGGGAGTTTTGAAATCACCACATCTAGATTAAAATAAAACAAAAATATAGTTAAAACAAAAGCAAGTTCATTGAAATCTAATCATGTCCTTCTCCTTTATGTATTAAAATTGGAAGCTGTGAATGATGCCTTTAATTATAGTCCTGATGCTTTAGTTGCTGAGCAGTTTATTTAAAGTGACAGTATCATTTTCTTATTATATAATTACTCCTACTGAATTTGTAATGTAAACAAATAGGAGACTAATAATTCAGAGACAGGAGGAAAATTGATAGCACTCATCAGACAACAATCTTGATGTATTTATTGCAGATTGCTGATTCAGACCTAATTTAGTTTGAGAGTTAACTAATTACAGAGAAAAGCATTACAGGCTCACTTCTTTGGCAGGATCTACACCTAAATAACTCATGATGTTAAAGACAAAAATGATTCATGGAAAAACTGAAAAACACTGAAAATCAATATTCGTATGATTTTCTTATCCACTTTAAGCCTGCCTATATGATTCTTGGATATGCAAAACCAATGGAAGGTGGCTAAAAGGAAATAGGATTCTCATTAATTAAAACAAAGAACTGGAAGTTGGTTCACAAGGTAATGGGCTACTTTATAAGTAGGGTTACCCCATCAAAAGAGGCATTAAAGAAAAATGGCAATTAGGGAGGTGGGTGGTCACTTGAGGCCAGGAGTTCAAGACCATCCTGGCCAACATGGTGAAATCCCATCTCTACTTTAAAAAAATATACAAAAACTAGTCGGGCATGGTGGCACATGCCTGCAGTCCCACCTACTCGGGAGGCTGAAGTACAAGAATCGCTTGAACCTGGGAAGAGGAGGTTGCAATAAGTTGAAATCATGCCACTGCCCTCCAGCCTGGCTGATGCCATGTGACCCTTCCTCAAAAAAAATAAAAAAAAAAAAAAAGAAAAAAGGCAAAAGAGCCCAAGTGTGGTGGCTCATGCCTGTATTCCCAGCACTTTGGGAGGCTGAGGTGGGCAGATCACTTGAGGTCAAGAATCTGAGACCAGCCTGGCCAACATGGCAAAACCCTGTCTCTACTAAAAATACAAAAATTAGCCGGGCATGGTGCTGTGCGCCTGTAATCCTAGCTAGTCCAGGGGCTGAGGTATGAGAATCGCTTGAACCCAGGAGGCGGAAGTTGCAGGGAGCCAAGATCATGCTGCTGCACTCCAGCCTGGGTGACAAAGTGAAACTGGGTCTCAAAAAGAAAAAAAAGAAAAAAAAGAAAAAAATGCAAAAGAGTCGATTCTTACACTGAGTGAGGGACTTGGTCTCACAACGATCTTGAAGGTCATTTCAACTTTAATGTTTTATGACCTCAGATTCAGATCATAATTAATTAATTAAATCCAATACCATCTGTCTATATATTTACAGAGAACAATTTCCCTGGATTTTTTTTTTTTTTTGAGACAGTCTTGCTCTGCTGCCCAGGCTAGAGTATAGTGGTGTGATCTCGGCTCACTGCAACCTCTGCCTCCCGGGTTCAACTGATCCTCCTGCCTCAGCCACTTGAGTAGCTGGGATTACAGGCACCTGCCACCATGCTCAGCTAATTTTCGGATTTTTAGTAGAGATGGGGGTTTTGCCTTGTTGGCCAGGCTGGTCTCGAACTCCTAATCTCAGGTGATCCACCTGCCTGGGCCTCCCAAAGAGCTAGGATTACAGGCGTGAGCCACCGCACCTGGCCTCCATATGCTTTTAAAAAGGTCTCCAAAATGCTCTGTGTACTCCTCTCCGATTTAAAATAAGGTACGATCATCCTATTTCCTATACAAGGAGATTTTGTTGATAAAATTTTATGAGATGATTAGACCTATGAAGTAGTCTACGGCTTCATAACAAGAAGTAAAAATTGTTTACATATCATCTTCTCATGTCTATGAATTTACCTAAAGAAATCATACTGTATGCAGGCTTCAGAGGCATAGTCCTTAGTTACTGAACAATCCATAACTGAAGCTTCAAAGAGATGATTGAACATCATATATAATCCCATCTTAATATAGAGAAAGATTTCTATGTGTTCAAAATGTTGGCCAGTACACCAAAATAACCAATAATGGGTGAAAAGTGATTTTCCAGCTCCAGGAGATAACAGACTTATTTTACTTTTCATTGTTTTTTTGAATCTAACAACTAAGATGTTGGTGAATTATTTAATGTAAGATACATTATCTTGCTCCAGTCCAATAACTACTATGAATGCTTTTATGCTTTCTGTCCTCAACAGATATCTGAGAGTCTACAATGTTCTAAGCCTTGGATCTAGCAGACAGAAATGTTTCCTTTCTCTAAACTGGGATAGCACACTTCCAAAGTTAATACCAACGAGAACTGTAGCAGTTGAAAGTTAATATTTGGAACCCCAAACAATGATATCAACAGATGCCACGGTTAATTACCACAATGTTTATAATGATTATAAATTAATAGATCAATTGTAATAAATGCTGAGATAGTGAGAGTATAATTTTATAAAAGATTAATAAAGAGAAGGAAAGTGTTTGTACATACATGGGTAACTGCAGATAAATGTGAATTACTGGAATGATAGATCATACTGGCTTGAACAAGGATATTTTTGTTCTTGTTTTTTCAGGAATGTTCCTCCATGGAAAAACTTCCTTATAGTGGCAGGATTAAAAAGGGGCATTCTCTCATGGCTCTGAGATGGAGCCACACTGGAAGTACCAGAAGCAAATGTCTTGCCTTGGATATCTCAAACTCACTTTGACCTAAGATCCTTTACTCTTTCCCTTTCCTATGGACAGTATCTTCAAGATGACCAATTGTGCTTCTATTCCAGTCATCATTGGGGATAGAGTCATTTCAAATACACCCAAGATGTTACAAGTTCTATGTTTGCTCTATATAGAGAGTTTATATCCTTGGCACCAAGATATAAAGATGGTCTGAATTAACCTAGAGGCTCATGCTAATGGGCAGATGCTGTATGTCACAAAATACAAAGATCCACAAGAAGAGAATCAGAACCTGAAGGCCAGCACCTCCAAATTGGGCATAATGTTTGTATTTGGAGGTTCAATCCTACTATTTTTCCATTAAGACTCCACCCATGTGGGTTGCTATGGTAATGGGGGGAGGTGAACTGCATTGGAAGATAATTATCTACAGAGGAGTAGAGACATAACCCATACAGTGGCTTATCATAATATGCTCTTTAACCCTACACAAATTCAAATATATGTTGCTTGGTAAGAAATAATTTAAATAATAGGGGGAATTCAGCCCACCATTTTTCTCAATAAGTATATGGCCTAGAGTGAGTGGAAGCTGAAATAGAATGCATTACTCTACTCTCCCTTAGCCAATCTCAGTTCATTTGAGCTGAAAAATAAAATTGTCCCTATGACCAATTTTACTGGGTGTTCATAAGCAATATTTATTATACCCAAATTTTGGCTTGCATACTAACTACAGAAGGTAACCTGAATGTAAAATGCAAATTCACTATTTAAATATTGACCAAAATTTTCTCCTCCAAGAAAATGTGAGAAGTTCAATTGCCCTTTTGTGTGATGCCAGATATTCATGAGGTTAGCAATGAAGATGTAATGAGCCACAATCTTCTCTTTCTTCTCTATGTTCCTTTGATATAATTTTATCTGGTTCCAGTAAAAGTTTAGATGTACCCCAAAACCAGACATCTACTAAAAATCATTCTTTACGTAACACATACAAACCAATACGTTACTAGCATAACATATTGCTAGTTATGCAATACGTTCAGGACCTGATGTGTTGGGACTATACAATTGGATGGTGGACCATACATCTTCTGAGCTGCCAAAAGAATTAAGTCATAGGCCAGGCACAATGGCTCATGCCTATAATCCCAGCACTTTGAGAGGCTGAGGTGGGAGGACTGCTTGAAGCCAGGAGTATGAGACCAGCCTGGGCAACAAAGCAAGTCCCCATCTCTACAAAAAATAAAAATATTAGCCAGCACAATGTCAGGTACCTGCAGTCCCAGCTACTCAGAGGCAAAGGTGGGAGGATTGCTTGAGCACAGGAGCTTGAGGTTGCAGTGAGCTAGTATCGTGCCACTACACCCCAGCCTGGGAGACAGAGTGAGACCCTGTCTATAAAAAAAAGAAAAAATTAGAGACAAGGTCTTGTGTAGACATTTGAATTCTTGTTCAAACATTTGATTTTTTTTTCCTTCAGAGGACTGTGGGCTTCTTAATGCCAGGGACTATGTCTTGTTCAGTGGTATATAATTCCCAGTGCCTGGCACAATATAGAGGCTCAGTCAGTGTTTAATGAACAAATGAACAAAATCGAGGAATTAAAATTGGAGAAGACAGAATTTTATTGAGGGTTTCCCAATAAGTGAAAAATCAAAGTTGTTCCAGTGCAGCAAGTAAAAATAATCCTGCATCTATTCTCACTAACTACAGGTAGTATGTTAATAGCATGTGTGTAGAGGAGTGACTATGTTTGCATATGTGTGTCAATAATAATTGAAACCTATTGATTAGTAAATTTCTTCCAATTTTGAATATTGTGTCCTAAGCTGATGGTTTGTCTTAAACTTCCTTTGGATCTCATATTGCCAAAATAATGTTTTTAATTTAACAGTATTTTCTGACCATACACCCGGACCTTAACATGCACATCATTGTGATAGCCCAATGTTACTGTTTCGTAATGACATTGATTTTGACCCCTCATGATAAAACTTTTTTTAAAAAGACTTTATTTTTTTAGAGCACTTTTGGGTTCACAGCAAAATTAGAAGGACAGTATGGAAATTTCTCATATACCCCCTACACACATGCTCTTAGCTTCCTGCATTATCAACATCCCTCACCAGAGTAGCACATGTGTACAACTGATGAACCTACACAGACACATCATAATCTCCCAAAGTCCATAGTTTACATTAGGGTTCACTTTTTTTTTTTTTTTTTTTTTTTTGAGACAGAGTCTCACTCTGTTACGCAGGCTGGAGTGTAGTGGGGTAATCTCGGATCACTGCAATCTCCACCTCCCAGGTTCAAGCAATTCTCCTGCCTCAGCCTCCCGAGAAGCTGGAACTACAGGAGGCAGGGTTCACTCTTGGTATTATACATTCTATGGGTTTGGAAAAATGTCTAATATAATGGCATGTATTCAACATTATAGCATCATACAGAATATTTTCACTGTCCTAAAAATCCTCTGTGTTCCACCTATTCAGCCCTAACTTACCCCAAACCGTGATAAAACATTTTCATACACATGTTCTCTCTCTCCAGATAACCTCATCCAGGGCAGAACTCTGGGCACTAGGTTTTCCACAAAACATGAGTTTAATGAGGTTGCAATAGACATGGCCTGGGACTATATAAGGCAGTGTAGCCTAGTGTCTAAGAGTGCAGCTGGGAGACAAACTACTCAGGGTCATATCTTGGCTCATCTTTTAGTGCTGATTTACTGTGGATAATTTGCTTAACCTCTGTGAGCCTCATTTTCCTTGTCTATAAAATGGGGATAATAAGAACAATTACCTCAAAAAGTGTGAGAATTAAGTGAGCTCATCCATGTAAAACATTTTGAATAGTGCCTTGTACATGGTATCCCTATTATGCCAAGGGCTATCATAAGTGTTTTGCTTATATTAATTTGAGTAAACACTACAATTAATACATGTTATATGTAATAAATCTTAGTTATTAGCTATTGTTATTAGCTTTAACTGTATAAAATTCCTAATATTTCACCATTTTGACCTACAAAAACAATTTCACATGGGTTCTAGCTCATATTCTATGAGTTTAAGATACATAAGTGATTTGGTCAAGTCAATCAGTTCTGTTAAATCAGAACATGGTAGAATGATATAAACTAGTTGCTTGTACATCAAGTCCAAAATATTCATCCACCAGTAATATTATCTTAATATAATAAGCTGGAGATTTTTTGTATTTGTATCTCCTGGCTCAGGACAGAACAGGAAAGCCTATTTGCGGGGAGGGGTCCAAAGTTGGGAGAGGACCCTGAATACTCCATACCAGTAGACTTCTGCATTTCGCTATCACCCACATTTCACTACCCAGTGGTCCAACTCAAGGCTAACTTTGTCCATTATGGCAGAGTTGGTGAATGCCTTTAAGTGATTCCAGGGAAATTTTTAAAAGACAGGCATGTTAATTAAATTAAAATGTCTAAAATCCAAGTTCATAGTCATATTCATTTTGGGGTCAGCAATAATTTTCCTAGAAGATTCCTGATAAATGTACAAACACAATACCTGAACAAGATCATGCTTAACCTATTTAATACCTACTAAATAGCGTTTCAGTTCAGCTAAGAGACTGCTGATGGGTTAGGTGAGAGGACACAGATGCTGTGACAAGGCAAATGGTGGAGAAAGTTAAAATATAAAAAGTAGGGCAAGAGAACAAGAGATCCTAGATTAAAGACTCAAGATTTTGAAGAACTAAAGGAAGGAGGAGAAAACTAAAAATAAATGACCCAACCTCACCTGGGCTGGCACCATCTCCTCCTGCTCCCCCAAATCCTCTGTACCCTTTGGATCAGTGCTGACACCTTTCACATTTCCAGCCCCATGCTCCCTGACTATGTGGCTATTCTTTTGCTGCTCTAAAATCTTCCTCCAACAGATTAGCTCAAACTGCCTTTTCTGCCTCATGTAAAGTGTCTGCTTTCATCTGAGCATCTGCAAAATCAATTTTCCTTGCCCTCCACTTCGAAACGAATTTTTAAATACAGCTCCAGTAGCTGTTGTGCTTAACAACATCAGTGAATTGACTCCAATTTAACTTTTCCAAATAACCATTGATATCTATAAAGATTTTTAGTTCTGCCATAGAAAAAAATTCCCTGAGCTGAATGATTACTTTTTTAAAAAAATTAAGAAACAGTATTCTCTGAGCTCTAAACAGTTTTTAAATGAACTAAGCATCCTTATCGAGAGTTTTTTTTTTTTTTAATGAACTGAACACAAGCATGAACACAGGAGCAGCTGGACGCTAATCATTTAGCTCATGACAACTATATTACATGGCTAATGGAAACACCAGGGAAGCACAGGGGAAATAAGAACTGTGTGTTGGAGACAGCAACGTGTCTGTAGGCAGCTCCACATTACCAAGTAGGCTTGCATTACTATAAAGAGTCCAGAAGCGAAAGAATTATTATAACATCCTTTCAGCCTCTTGAGAACTTATCACATGGGGCATCTCAGTCCTGTGAAGGCCAATAAGAAGTATCTTTGGCATGACTGAGGAATGCATTATTAATATGAGCTCTGTGGGCCTGTTTAGCAGAAAAGTGAGCCATGATAACAATACCGATCCCCTACATTTGTAGAACTCTGTATCCATTGATCACCTTTCATCTTGACAACAACCCTGAGAAACAGGTATTATAAATGAGGTTCAAAGAGATTAAGGAACTTTTCCAAGTTCACATAGACTATCATAGAGGACAAATTTAATTCAATATTACTCAATGAATTTTTACTGACTTTCCTACCCTGTACTAAGCACTGGGGATACCAAAAAATAAGCCACCATGCCTGCTTTCAGGGAGTTCACAGCCTACTGAAGACCACAGATGGGTATTCATTCACTTGAAAACTACACATTGAGGGTCTACTATGTCCCCACTACAATCGGGGTGCTAGGAAATAAGCAATACACAAAACACACCAGGTTCCTGCTGTTGAGGAGTGTGCATTCTAGTGAAGCCAGACAGTAGGCAAACAGACAAACAAGACAGGTTATTGAGTTCTACCAACTCTATAAACAAGGTGGGATCACAGAGCTGGGATGGTGCTATCATGGATCAAGGAAGGCCTCTCTGAGGAGATGACGTTTTAACCAAGTCTGGTAAAGAATCAAGCCTGAACATTCTGGCAGCAATCTGGTTGGAAGGGAGGGACCAAGAAACTCATCTTGAGGCTGCCTTTGTGTAGCAAGCCAACTGTTTTTACTTGGATTTTATGTTCATTTAGAGTGGCTTTAGGGGAAGCTAAGGAGAATTCGTGGGTTGGAGAGAGGGCAAATCTTCCTCTTCCCACCATACTCACACAGCAAGCCACACTTTGGTGCAGCTTTGATAAAGAAACAAACGAGGTGTGTTTAAGGAAGAAATGTAGGCAAAGTCTAGCAAGCCTGGTACCAAATGAAGGAGTAAAAGTTTACATCATGTAGGTCCTTGCCGGCCACGATAAAAAGTTAAGATTTATTCTCACTGAAAGGAGAAACCAATGGAAGATTTTGACCTAGAAGTGACATAATCTGTTTTATATATTGAAAGGATAATTCAGGCTACTGCATGGGGAATGAATTGAAAGAAAGTAGGAGTAGAGGCAGGTAGACTGGGTAGGCAGTGAGAGATGAAAGCTTTGGGATATATTTAGGCTGTAGAATCAAAGGACTTGGTGTTAATTAGATGTGTAAGATGAGGACAAGAGAGAAAGCAAGATGATTTCTAGATTTTTGGATTGAACATCTGGGTCAGTAATAATGCTACATCAGGATAGGAAAGACAAAAAGAGGAACAGATTTATTGGTAATAAGAGTGAATCAAGAATTCTGTAAAGGCTTGAAATGTCTATTCAACAAGGTGAAAAAGAATTACAATACAGTGTGATAATTACTGCTGAGGTAGAGGCATATTCTAAATAATGTAATAACACAGAGGAAAGAGAGATTAATTCTGTGAGAAGAGTGTTATTTTAACTGCCATCAGGGAAGGCTTCACAGAGGAGGTGATGTTTAGCTTGTATATTTAAAAACAATTAAGAAATGGCCAGTGGATAAAAATGGCATTAAAGGCTGATGGAATGGCATATGTGAAAGGCAGGAGGTACACAAATACAGTCTGGGCTGAGCTTTGCCCGTTGGGCCACAGCTGTCTCCTGAAAGTGGCCTGAGGTTTCTAGGCACAGTAAGGCAGGGAGAAAAGTATGAGATAGTTCATGACCAGTGTTATAGGAGGAGCTTGAGGCTATGAAGATGATAAGAGCATTAAATGTAAGGTTTAAAGTCCTAAACTTCCAGTTCCAACTCTGCCACTAAGAAGCTAAGCAAGCCACTTCCCTTCTCTTGGCCTATTTCTCCATTTATAAAGTAAGAATATAAAGCCAAATTATTTCTAAGGTAACCTTTAGTTCTAGAAATCCATATGACAATGGTTAATAGTCCTTTAGTATAAACATATAATGTTTATATTTTTATTTATATACACACACACAAACATACATAAATCCTCTACCTTATTTCAAGAAGGATTTGAGGCCACCTTAAAAAAATACATACTATTGTATAATACAGAATTTGTCTGCTTTTGTTCCTGGTTCCTAGGAGATAACTTCTAAGTCCTCGGAATTTCCTGAGATAGAAGTGTCTTTGTTATTCTTGATAGGTTCCTTGCATAATACATGTTTTATGCTAACGAGGTAACTCAGGATGGGTCAAAGAAAGACCGACCAGGAGACTAAAGGGTTGGGGCTTTGAGTTAGGCCAACCTCCAGGAAGGCTGAAGACTGAGTTCAATCATGTGACCAATAATTTAATTAATCATGCCTTTGTAATGAAACTCCAATAAAAACTCTGGATGCCAAGGCTCAGGTAAGCTTCATGGCTGGTGGATAGATCAACGTGTCAAGAGGATGATGGGCCCTGCTTCCAAAAGGAGAGTCTGACACGTAAGAACAATGTCTGCCACATAAGAATATTTAATACACATTAGCTATTATTATTAGAATAGGCCTCAATCCAGGCCAATGTCAGCATGTCAAAACATAATTCAATTAATGTTTTTTAAATGCAGTCCAGATATGAAGCCATATAATTGTCTATTGCAGCACTGTCCAATAATCATTTCTGCAATGATCATAATGTTCTATACCTGTGATGTCCAATCTGGAAGCTACTAGGCATATGTAGATAGTGAGCACTTGAAATATGGGTATTATACATGAAGAACTGAAATTTTATTTTTAATTTATTTAAATTAAATGAATAATGAAAGTTCCACATCCAAGACCCTGCCAGCCATCACCCTTTGTGTCTCTTCATTTAGCTAGTCCTGATTGATGGCCTTTATAATAAGACTGTAAGTGTAGCACTTTCCTGAATTTGTGAATCATTCTAGCAAATTTATCAGACTTGAGGGGATCATAAGAATGCCTGAATTTGCAGCCAGTTGATCAGAAGTGCAGGTGGCCTGGGGACACCAGAATTTGTGGCTGGCATTTTAATTGTGGGCAGTCTTTTGTGGGAGACTGTGCCCTTAACTTGTAGAGTCTGTGCCAACTCCATGTAGTCAGCATCAGAATTGTATTACAGCATTATAGTAATAAAAATAAAATAAATAAACAGCTATAGCCAGGAGGAGCAGGGGTACACAAATAGTGTCATAAAAGTAATGCAGTTACTACTCATACCCTGAGAATAATTCCAAAGCAGTTTCATAGGGATTTCAGAAGTAGCATGATGTGGTTTGAGTTAAACTTATAGGACTCAAATTTCACCTCCACTATTTTACCATCTGGGTGACCATAGGCAAGTCTTAACCTCTCTGAGGTGCCACTCCCTTATGTAGAAAATGGAGTTGATAATAATGCCTACTTCATGAAATTAAGAATTAGCCAATTCATAAAAAGTACGTAAAACAGTATATGACATGTAAGAATGAATATTCAATAAACATTAGCTATTATCATTGGAATAGGCCACAATACAGGCCAACGTAAGTATGTCAAAAAACAATTCAATGAAAGTAATTTTTAATGCAGTCCAGATATGAAGTTCTACAATTGTCTATTGCAACACTGTCCAATAGATGACCACCATGATCAAAATACTCTATACCTGTGATGTCCAATCTGGAAGCCACTAGGCACATATAGATACTGAGCACTTGAAATGTGGGTGTTGCAACTGAAGAACTGAGTTTTTTATTTTACTTTGTTTTATTTAGATTTAAATAGCCACATGAGACTAGATACTACCATATATTGGACAACAGAGAATGCAAGTGTATACTAGACAGGCCACATGCCCTTTGGGTGCTCTCTCATGAACAATATTTCTTATAACCAAGCTTCTGGCAACGACTGAGCAGGCAAGAGTTCAAGTCCGCTTAATTCTAAGTGGCTAGTTAGGGGCGGAATCATGTGCTATGTGCATCTGAGTAGAGAGTAGGATTAACATTTTGTTTTGAAACTCAAGAAGCCTACCCCTCAGGCAGGAGCCTGGAGAAAAGCCGACCGTCTGCCACACAGAGATGGGCCAAGATAATATTTACAGATATGGATAAGGCTTTCTTTACTCTAAACAGTCCAGAATTTACTATAATGTATAATAATAACAGACTCAAAAGTTCTACCTACCTTTTCAAGTTGTGGTGAGAATTACAGGAGAAAATGCTTATAACTGCTTGGCACATTGCCTTGCACAGCAAACAGTCAATTTTAGCTCTTGTTATCGTCATTACCAGAATTATTCTATGCTATAAAATATACTGTAATAATTTCAACCTGTAAAACTATGTAAGCACACATTAATACAGTCAATACAGTTCCCATATAATACAGAATTTCGAACAATGTTATTTACTGATGACCCCTTGAAGATAAGCTAGCGGTAAAATATAAGCTATAAAAAGTAAAAGAGTTAACACTTCTGTGTAGGATTTTTAGTTCTTGACCAATTAAATGCTAAAGGCTGTCTGCCAAAACTGATGATTTAGGTTTTGAAGTCACTTATTTAAAGTAAAGCAATTAGGTCACAGAGCCCTTGTCTGTGGAGGCTTAAATTCAAGAAAATAAAACTGTATCATCAGCTTTTACTCAAGTGCTTATCTGTCTGTTCTCTATAGCAAGGAAACACAAATTTGGCTCATTCAGGAATAATAACAAGTCATTAAGATACACATTACAAAGGAAAATTTGAAACATATCATATTTTGTCTTCCTTGAAGTTATCTAATCTGCCAAGAAACTGTGTCTAATGACCTAGATTCTGGCAGTGGTGTTAGGAGACAAGCTACAAGTCCCATACAAGTATCAGTAGCTAGGAGTATGCATATGGGTCATAACCAATTCCTGTACATAAGCCAAGAGAAGAGCAATAAAATCAACATTTTCAAGGTTCTCAAAGAACTTATTCACAAACTGATGATACTTATACAATGTTGGTCAACAAGGCAAGAGCTGTACCTAAAGCCCTGATATTCCTCCTACAAAATATTGTCCTAAAAAACCCAGACTTGCCATTTAACAAAAAGGAAACTGGCCTACATTTAAATGGGAAAATGTAGAGAGAGCAGAAAGAATTTTTTATTAGAATCATTCTAGGTATTATTTCAGGTATTTGTTGACTCCCAGGTAGTAGGAATTATGAATAGGCAAGGATCTAAGCATATCATGGAGAGCAGTGCTGAATATTCAAAAAGCAGATGAACTTTATCTGTTCTTTATTTAATCAGAGACACTAGGACTCAGACTAAAGTTTTTCATTTCAAGGCAATTGATCATGGTTTTTAAAGCTAGGACTTTTTTTCAGTTTCACTCTTCTTGAACACTAAGAAATAAACTAAGAATCCTATAGCTTTCATCTCCCATATCTTATCTATGAAAAAACACCAAAATAGATAGCTTCAAAACATGCTTGTCATCAACTCTGAATTGCACTAAGATTACAAGGAAACAGTACGGTGGGAAAGAATGGCTGACTGGTCCCTTTGGATACCAGAAATTATATATAATAATTTAGATCATATCAATTATACAACAGTAAAAAGCACTATATGATTAAATGGTACAGCATTAGGAATACTTTAGGCTACATGGAGCAGAAAACATGCCTATGGTGACTTAAATATTAGTAACTTATTTCTTCTCACATAAGGGGAAGTCCAGAAGCATGCAGTTGTTAGTTCTGGTTTAGTTAGCTCCAGAGCCTCTGAATTCCCTTGATATTTCCTTCATGGAACCAGGTTTTGCAACTCCAATCATAAGGTCCCATCTCGGCTTAATGAAGGAAGAAAGAGAAGAGGTGGTACTTATTGAGGAGTCTATCTCTAAACCAAAATCCTACAAGTGACCATTCAGACCCAAACACAGACAGTTTCCAAGCTTTGTGTGGCAGGCTTCACGGGGGGAAGCTTTCCTCCCTATACCAGACTTGGTACACAGTGAGTGCACTGCAATTTTCTGGAAGGAGTTGCAGTCAAGGACTGAAACATCCTCTCCGAAGCCAGCCATACTAATATGCATATCTGCATTCCTAGCCCTGGCACCTCCATTCAGAGGCCTCCTTATCAGAGGCCTTGGCTGAGGCACTTCCCAGACATCTGCACTGAGCTCTCCTTGTCAGAGACCTTGGCTAAAGTACTATCCTACACTCTGACTTAATGCTTTTCTACCTCTAACCCTTTTCCCTCTCTCTGGCCTCCTGGGTCCATAAAAAGGCACGATTCTTCTGTTCAGGGCTGTAAGCAATAAAATATTTCCTCACCTGCAATGTATCCATCTCACCCTTGCAAAGTGCTGTTCCATGGGAAAAGTACTAGAGATTAAATACTAGGGAACCAGTGCCACCTTTTGCTTCTTGCTTGCTGTGTTGCAATAAATCAATAAAAGCCTTGTTTGTTACTTTCATTTGGCTCATTGTCCTAATTGGCCACCTCAACACCTGGCATCTTGACAGGATGACAAACCTTACCAGGGACACTACAGCAACCTTCCATTCTAACCCTACTGGCCTCAACTGAGATACACATGGCCACTCCTAGATGAAACTGTCTACAAAGACAACCATCGGTGACTGTCATAATTTGCAAATGAATTCTATAAGGAGAATATAGGCTTAGGAGTTCAGAAAAGAGAGCAGGATACTATCAGGAGATGGTATCATGGACCGGGAGTAGAGTGGCGCGATCACAGCTCACTGCAGCCTCGACCTCCCCAGGCTCAAGTGATCCTCCCACCTCAGTCTCCCGAATATTGGGGACTACAAATGCACGCCACCATGCCAAGCTAATTTTTGTATTTTTTGTACAGACAATGTTTCACCATGTTGCCCAGTATGGGCTCAAGTGATCCACCCACCTCAGCCTCCCAAAGTGCTGGGATTACAGGTGTGAGCCAGTGCACCCAGTAAGGAGATGGTTTCACGGAAAGATTAAACTTACACCATGCTCTAAAAGATAGGTAAGGTTTAGAGATGAGAGGGCATGACAGATGGAAGAAATAGTCTAAGGAAAGGTTTTGAGGAAGGAATAAACTTCTGAGACAGAGAAGAAATTACCCTGCTTCTCTGGAAAAGAACAGGAGAAAGAATGTTTTGATTAAGGGAATAAAATACAGTTGGTCCCCCAAGGAATGGCAGAGGATGCTACTCTTATAGAATAATCTTTAGCAAGTCTGTTCTGACAAGTAAACTAGGAAATGCCTATAAAAGATACTCTATTGTCTATCCAAACATGTCAGTAAACATTTATGCCAAACGACTAACCTTAATACATGCAGATTACACTCTTCAGAAAAAACAAGCAAAACGCGCCTTGTGCAATACAAGGAAAAAAGCGCCATTCTGCCACTATCTCTGCTTCAACTCCAACTGTGATCCATGGGGTATCCATTCATGGAATCAAAGCAGCATATGGCTCTGAAAATATCAGCCTCTGATCTTACAATGAACAGGGTAATCTTTAAATTAAAATATCAAATCAAAAATGTTCCCGAATAACAATGAGTTTAAGTTGATGGGTTTTTGTGTTTGTTTTAGGCTTTTTTTTTTTTTTCGGAAAGAGAGATTCTTATTGGTCAAATGAAAAATGTATTCAATAATTGCAGTAGATAAAATCAAAGCAATATTTTCTCTATATTACCTAAGAGGTATGTTTCTCTCCTATTCCTTATTCATTGGCAGTGAAGGTATAAACAAAGAGCGGAAATAAAACCAGTGAGTGGGATTCTTTCATGTCTCTTGTTATACCTCCTATGGAGTAACATGCAGTTAGACACCAAAAAGCTCAAGGGCCAAGATCTCTCCTGCCATGTCTAAGTGTGCGACACCAGAAGGAAATGGGAACTCTGCAGAGATCAGTCTGAAGGAAGTCATCTCTTGATTTACTAAAAGCTGCCTTTCAAGATGGTTCCCAACAGTCTCAGTTTGAAAGTAGATACTCCTTCCTCCCAGCCCCAAGTTGACAATTAGATATTCCTGCTTATTAATCTACCTAAGTGACTGTTCCTGAAAATTAAAATGTGGTATGCTTTCATTATGCAACCATCTTGGAAATGGCAGGAAATAACAAATTGTAAACCCACAACTGTAGCCTTCTAAAAGTGAAAAGACTGACAATGGCCCAACAAAAAGAAGACATTTTAATTAATATGCCTCCCTGTAGCTTTGCCTTTCTTCTTGTGTGCTCAGCTGGAGTAATTAGAGGAAGATGTGAGGGGAGCCTACCTCAGAAGCCTCACTCAACCCTCTCCCGCTGAGTCTCACTCTTCGCTGACAACTGTCTCCACTGAAGAAGAGACTCAACATATGCTGTAATGTACATCTGCTCTGGGGAATAATCCCTTCCAAGAACCACCATGAAGTATTGTGTCCAAAAAGAAAAAAAAAAGTCTACTCACTTTAAAAATAAGAAAAAGAAATAATCATTTAAGAAAGATACCCTTCCAAGCTATTATCCCTCTGAAATGCTTCCTCTTCCAATATTTTTTCTCATTTAACAACTTTTTAAAGTGCAATTTATAATACCATAAAATTCGACCACTTGAAGTATACAGATCAAATGAGTTTAGGTAAATGTATGCAGTTGTGCAGCCATCACCACAATCAAGCTTTAGAACTTTCTATCACTCAAAAAGTTCCCTTGCATCCAATTGCCTTCAATCCCTGTTCCTACTCACAGCTCCACAGAAACCTGATCTTCTGTCTCTATAGTTCTGTCTTTTCCAGAAATTTTATATAAATGGAATCATACTATATGTATTCTTTTGTGTATTGCTTCTTTTACTTTTGAAGTTCATTCATGTTGTTACATGTATAAGTAGTTTGCTCCTTCTTATTGCTGAATGGTATTCCATTACTTAGACCACATTTTAGTTATCTATTCCCCAGCTGAAGGATATTTACGTTGTCCAACTTTGAGGTATTATAAGTAAGATGAACATTCAGATACAAGTCTTTGTGTGCACATATGATTTCATTCCTCTTGGGCAAATACATAGGAGAGAAATTTCTGGGTTGTATGGTAATTACGTGTTCAACTTTTTAGGAAACTGGCGGGTAATTTTTCAAAGTGGCTATATCATTTTCCATTTCCATCAGCAATGTATGAGGGCTCCAGTTTCTTCATAAATCTAAATAACACATAGCGTTCTGTCTTTCTTATTATGTATATTTTAATAAGTGTGTAGTAATATCTCTCCTGTGTTTCAATTCTCATTTCCCTAATGACTAACAATGTTGAACATTGTTTCATGTGCTTATTTGCTATTTATTGATCTTTTCTGGTGAAGTGTCTAGTCAAGTTTTTGCCTATTTTTTAATTGGATTATGAATCTTCAGGTTATATAATTGTAAGAGGTCTTTTCGTACCTGGACGTAAGTCTTTTATCAAACATATAATTTTCAAGTATTTGCATCCATTCCTTTTTGCTTATCTGTTTTTTCATTTTCTTAATGTCATCTTTTGTAGAACAGAAGTTTTCATTTATCTTTTATTGTTCATGTGTTTTGCATCCTATCTAAAGGTCACAACATAAAGGTTCATGTGTTTTGTGCCTAGCCCAAGGTCACAAATTTTTTCTCTCATCTTTAATTCTGGAACTGTTATACTTTGAGCTCTTACATTTAGATCTATGATCCATTTTGAATCATATTTTGCATATGGTGTGAGGTAAGCATCAAGATTTTTTTTTTTTTTTTTTTTTTTTTTTGCGTATGGCTACTGTGATGGTTACTTGTAGGTGTCAACTTGACTGGATTAAGGGATACCTAGATAGGTGATGAAGCATTATTTCCGGGTGTGTCTGTTACAGTGTTTCCAGAGGAGACTGGTGTGCGAGTCAGTGAATTCAGTGGGCAAAATCTGCCTTCAATGTGGGCAGGGCACTCCCCACTCTGCTGGGAGCCCAGATAAAACAAAAAGGCAGAGGAAAGGTGAATTTATTCTCTCTCTCCTGGAGCTGGGACACCCTTCTCCTGCCCTTGATCATCAAAACTGCAGGTTTTCCAGCCTTTGAACTATGGGACTTGCACCAGCAGCTCTCTGGGTTCTAAGGTTTTCACGCTCAAACTTAGAGTTACACCATGAGTTTCTCTAGTTCTGAGACCTCTGGACTTGGACCAAGCCATGCTACTGCTTTCCTTGATTCCCTAGCATGCAGATGGCCTATCATGGGAGTTCTCAGACTCAATAATTGCATGAGGCAATTTCCTTTATGGATCTCCTCTTATGTACCTATCTATCTGTCTATCCATACTATCCATACAGGATTCTGTCTCTCTGGAGAACCCTGACTAATGCAGATACCAAATTGTTCCAGCATGTTTTTCTGCTGAATTACCTTTCAACTTTGTCAAAAACCAAGTGGCCATAAATGTGTGGATTCATTTCTAGACTATCCTGCTCCACTGATCTATAGTTTATATTAGCTAATACCACATTGTCTTACTATAACTTTATAGTAAAGTTTTGAAAACTATGTAGCATAAACCCTCCAACTTTGTTCTTTGTTTGTAATTTTTTATAGGTACCTAGTAAATGTATATATTTATAAGGTATATGAGATATATTGGTATAGGTATACAATGTGCAATAATCACATCAGAGTAAATGGGGTATCCATCGCCTCATGCATTTATCATTCCTTTGCATTACAAACATTCCAATTTTACTCCCTCACTTATTCTAAAATGTGCAACAACTGCTTCTATAGTCACCCTATTGTGCTATCAAATACTAGATCTTATTTATTCTATATAACTATATTTTTGTACTCATTAACCATCGCCACTTCCAACCCCCACCCACTACCCTTCCTAGCTTCTGGTAACCATCATTCTACTACTCTCTATCTCCATGAGTTCAATTGCTTTCATTTTTAGTTCTCATAAATAAGTGAGAATATGTGAAGTTGGTTTTTCCATGCCTGTCTTATTTCACTCGACATTATGTCCTCCACTTCCACCCATCTTGTTGTAAATGACAGTATTTCATTCTTTTCTATGGCTGAATAGTACTCCATTGTATGTATGAATCACATTTTCTTTATCCATTTATTGGTTGATGGAAACAGGTTGATTGCAAATATTGACAATTGTGAATAGTGCTGCAATAAACATGGGAGTGTAGATATTGCTTCAATACACTGATTTCCTTCCTTTTGGGCAAATACCTAGGAGCAATACTGCTGGATCATGTGGTGGTTCTATTTTTAGTTTTTTGAAGAACTTCCATACTGTCTTTCATAGTGACTGTACTAACTTACATTCCAACCAACAGTACGAGGGTTCCCTTTTCTCCACATCCTTGCCATGTCTTTTCGATGAAAGCCATTTTAATTGGGGTGAGATGATATCCCATTGTAATTTTAATTTGCACTTTTCTGATGTTAAGCACCTTTTCAAATACCTGTTTGCCATTTGAGCAATGTCTATTGAGATCTTTTGCCCATTTTTCTAATCTGATTATTGGATTTTTTTCCTATTGAGTTGTTTCAGCTCCTTACATATTCTGGTTATTAATTGCTTGTCAGATGGATAGTTTGCAAATATACTCCCATTCTGTGGGTTGTCTCTTCACACTGTTGATTGTTTCCTTTGCTGTACAGAAGCTTTTTAACTTTATGAGATCTCATTTGTCCATTTTTGCTTTGGTTCTCCATGCTTGTGGGATATTACCAAAGAAATCTTTGCCCAGACCAATGTCCTGGACAGTTTCTCCAATTTTTTCTTTTCATTGTTTCATAGTTTGAAGTCTTAGACTTAAATCTTTAATCTATTTTTATTTGATTTTTGTATATGGCAACAGATAGGGGTCTCATTTCATTTTTCTGCATATGGATATCCAGTTTTCCTAGTGCCATTTATTGAAGAGACTGTCCTTCCCTCAGTGTATGTTCTTGGCACCTCTGTCAAAAATGAATTCATTGTAGATGTTTATGGTTGTATTTATGAGTTCTCTACCCTGTTCCATTGGTCTATGTGTCTGTTTTTATGCCAGTACTATGTTGTTTTGATTACTATAGCTCTGTAGTATAATTTGAACTCAGGTAATGTGATTCCTCTAGTTTTGTTCCTTTTGTTCCAAATGGCTTTGGCTATTTTGGGTCTTTTGTGGTTCTACATGAATTTTATGATTATTTTTTCTATTTCTGTGAAGAATGTCATTGGTACTTTGATAGGGATTGCATTGAATCTGTAGACTGCTTTGAATAGTATGGATGTTTTAACAATATTGGTTCTTCCAGTCCATGAACTTTTACTGTAACCCATCAGTTTTGGTATGTTGTATTTCCATTTTCATTTGTTTTAATGAATTTTTCAATATCCTTCTTAATTTCTTCATTGGCCCATTGGTCATTCAGGAGCATATTGTTAATTTCCATGTGTTTGTATAGTTTCCAAAGTTCCTCTTGCTATTGATTTCTAGTTTTATTCCATTGTGGTCAGGGAAGATACTTGATATTATTTCCATTTTTTTCAATGTTTTAAGACTGATTTTGGGGTCTAATATATTCTCTATTCTTGAGAATTATCCATGTACTGAGGAGAAGAATGTACTGAGAAGCAGCAGCCACCATTGGATGAAATGTTCTGTAAATATCAAGTATCAAATAGACCATTTGGTCTGTAATGCCAATTAAGTGCGATAGTTCTTTGTTGGTTTTCTGTCTAAAGGTCTCTCCAATGCCAAAAGTGGAGTATTGACGTCCCCAACTATTGTTGTATTGGGGTCTTTCTCTTTAGCTCTAATAATATTTGCTTTATATATTTGGGTGCTTCAGTGTTGGATGATATATATTTGCAATTATTATATCTTCTTGCAGAATTCACTTCATCATTAATGACTTTGTCTCTTTTTCTGTTTTTTGCCTTTAAATCCATTTTATGTAATATAAATATAGCTACTCCTGCTCTTTCTTGGTTTTCATTTGCATGGAACATACTTTTCCATCCCTTTATTTTCAGCCTTTGTGTGTCTTTATGTAAGTGAAGTGTGTTTCTTGTAGGCAACAGATTATTGGTCTTGTTTTTTAAATCCATTCAGCTATGCAATGTCTTTTAATTGGAAAGTTTAGTCCAGTTACATTCAATGTTACTACTGATAAGTAAGGACTTTCTCCTGTCATGTTGTTATTTGTTTTCTGGTTGTTTTGTGGTCTTCTCTTCCTTCCTTCCTTTCTTCCTGTCTTCCTTTTTGTGGAAGTGGTTTTCTCTGGTCATGTATTTTAATTTCTCTTTTCATTTTTAGTATATCTGTTGTAGGTTTTTTTTATTTGAGGTTACCATGAGGCTTGAAAATAACATCTTGTAACTCATTATTTTAAATTGATAACAACATTGATTACAAAAACAAGCAAACAGAAGACTAAAAAAAACTCACAATTTAATTTCAACCCTCTGCTTTTTAACTTTTTGATATCTCTATCTTATACTTTTGATGTCTTAAAAAGCTGTTGTAGTTATTATTTTTGATAGGTCCATCCTTTAGTCTTACTACTCAAGACATAAGTAGTTTATATACCACAATTACAGTGTTGTAATATTCTGTATTTATCTGTATACTTACTATTAGCCATGAGTTTTGTGCCTTCAGATGATTTCTTAGTGCTCATTAATGGCCTTTTCCTTCAGACTGAAGAATTCCTTTTAACATTTCTTCTTGTAGGACAGGCCTGGTGTTGACAAAACTTCTTGGCTTTTGTTCACCTGGGAAAGTCTCTATTTCTCCTTCATGTTTGAAGGATATTCAAATACATACAATGTTCTAGGATAATTTTTTTATCTTTAGCACTTTAAATATGTTAGCTACTGTCTCCTGGTCTACAAAATTGCCACTGAGAAGTCTGCTGCCAGACATACTGGAGCTCCTTTATATGTTATTTGTTTGTTTTCTCTTGCTGCTTTTAGGGTCCATTCTTTATTCTTAACCTTTGGGAGTTTTACTATTAAATGTCTTGAGGTAGTCTTACTTGGGTTAAATCTGCTTGGTGCTCTATAACCTTCCTGTGCTTGAATATTGTTATCTCTCTCTAGGTTTGGAAAGTTATTGTTATTATCTCTTTGAATAAATTTTATGGTCCAATCTTTCTCTCTACCTCCTCTTTAAGGCCAGTAACTCTTAGATTTGCCCTTTTGAGGCTCTTTTCTTGATCTTATAGGCATGCTTCATGCCTTTTCTTTTTTTTCTTTTGTTTCCTCTGCTTGTGTATTTTCAGATAGCCTGTCTTCAAGCTCATTAATTCTTTCTTCCGCTTGATCCATTCAGTTGTTAAGACACACTGATGTATTTTTTCAGTCTGTCAATTGACTTTTTCAGCTCCAGGACCTATGCTTGATTTTTTTTATTATTTCAATTACTTTGTTAAGTTTATCTTATAAAATTCAGAATTCCTTCTCTGTGTTTTCTTGAATTTTGCTGAGCTTCCTCAAAACAGCTATTTTGAATTCTCTGAAAGGTCACATATCTCTGTCACATGAGGATTGGTCATTTGTGCCTTATTTAGTTCATTTGGTGAGGTTATTGTCAGGCCTCTGAGCCCAAGCTAAGCCACCATATCCCCAGTGACCTGCACATATACATCCAGATGGCCTGAAGCAACTGAAGATCCACAGAAGTGAAAATAGCCTTAACTGATGACATTCCACCATTGTGATTTGTTACTGCCCCACCCTAACTGATCAATGTACTTTGCAATCTTCCCCACCCTTAAGAAGGTTCTTTATAATCTCCCCAACCCTTAAGAAGGTTCTTTGTAATTCTCCCCACCCTTGAGAATGCACTTTGTGAGATCCACCCCCTGCCCGCAAAACATTGCTCCAAACTCCACCACCTATCCCCAAAACCTATAAGAACTAATGATAATCCACCACCCTTTGCTGACTGTCTTTTCGGACTCAGCCTGCCTGCACCCAGGTGAAATAAACAGCCATGTTGCTCACACAAAGCTTGTTTGGTGGTCTCTTCACATGGACACATGAGACAGTTATGTTTTCTGGATGGTCTTGGTGCTTGCAGATATTCAATGATGTCTGTGCATTAAAGAGCTAGGGATTTATTCTATTCTTCACACTCTGGGCTTGTTTGTACCCATCCTTCTTAAGAAAGCTTTCTAAGTATTCAAAGGGCATCGAGTGTTGTAATTTAAGTCTTTGATGACTGCAGCCATATCTGCTTTGGGGGCAACCCAAGTCCAGTAACACTGTGACTCTTGCCAACTCATAGAGGTACTGCCTTGGTGGTCTTGGGCAAGATCTGGGAGAATTCCCCAGATTACCAGGCAGAGTCTCTTGTTCTCTTCTCTTACTTTCTCCCACAGAGTCTCTCTCTTCACGCTGAGCTGCCTGGAGTTGGGGGAAAGGTGATGCAAGCATCCCTATGGCCACTACCACTGGGGATGTGCTGGGTCACATCTGAAGCCACCATGGTACTGGGTCCTGCCCAAGACCCATGTTAACTACTGCCTGGCTACCACTAATGTTTATTCAAGGCCCAAAGACTCTTTAGTCAGCAGGTGATGAATCTTGCAAGGACTGAGTCTTTCCCTTCAGGGCAGCAAGTTTCCTTCTGGTTCAGGGTGGGTCTAGAACTGTCATCTAGGAACTAGGGCCTGAAATGAGGGCTTCAGGACTCTGCTTGGTCCTTTATTTAATATGGCTAAGCTGGTATCCAAGGTGCAGGACAAAGTCCTCTTTCCTCTCACCTCTCCTTTCCTCAAGCAGAAGAAGTCTCTCCAGGAGCTGCGAGCTGTGTTGACTGGCCTTGGGGAAGGGTGACACAAGCACTCCTTTGGCTGCCCCAGCTGTATCTCACTGAGTCATGTGCACCCCAAGTCCACTGGTTCCAAGCCCAGCAAAGCACCAGAACTTACTCAGGAATCACAGTCTTTGTGGCCTAGACTGCCTTTCAGATTTATTTAGTACCCTAGAGCACTTTAGCTGGACAATTCCCCTCCAGTGAGGGCTGGTCTAAATACTGCCTCTGTGGGCACCAGGTGAATTCTGCCCTTCACTGTTACTGGGCAGCACTGAGTTCCAAGGCAAAGTTCAACAGCCACTGTGTTCTCCCTCTCCCAAACACAGATTCTTTCTCTGTGTCACGTGGCACTGCCAGAAGATGTGGCAAGGGTGTTGGAGGCAATTCAAAACTGTCTTTCCTACCTCTTCAGTGCCTCCTTCCTCGAAATGATGTTAAAATCAGGTACTATGATCACTCACCTGATTCTTTGGTTCTCATGGAGGTGCTTTCTTTTGTCAACAGTTGTTCAGTTTGGTGACAGAACAACTACTGTGGGGGAATAATTACTGGAGGGTTCTATTCAGCCATCTTGCTCCACCTCTCCCCCATTCTTTTTTTTAAATTTTGTTTATTCTAGGTACTCTGCATTTCCACTTAAATTTAGGAACTAGTTGTCAATTTCTATGAAAAGCCTGCTGGAATTTTGATAATGATTATGTTGAATCTATAAATCAATTTGAAGAGAATTGCCATTTTATCTAAACTAAGTCTTCTAATCCACAAACATAGTATATCTTTCCACCTATTTACGTCTCATTAATTTCTCTTAGCAATGTTTTATAGTTTTTATTATATAGTTCTTGTACTTTTAAAAAATTTATTCCTATATATTTTATTCTTTTTACTTTCATAGTAAATGATACTATCTTAATTTTATTTTTAGATTGTTGATTGCTAATAAACAGAAATACAATTGATTTTTGTATATTGATCTTGTAGCTTATGACCTTGTTAAACTTGCTTATTAAGGCAGATTCCTTAAGATTTCCTACACACAAATCATATCGTCCATGAATAAAGACAATTTTACTTCTTACCTTTCAATATGCATATCTTTAATTTCTTATTCTTACCTCATTGCACTGCCTCGAATGTCCAGTGCAATGTTAAATAAAAGTGGTGAGAAGAGACATTTTTGTATCCTTTCAAATCTTAGGGTGAGAAAGCATTCAGGCTTTTAATATTAACCATGAAATTACCTGCAGCTCTTTATCAGGTTGAAGAAATGTTTATTTCTAGTTTGTTGAAAATTTTTACCATGAATGTATGTTGGATATTTTCAAATGTTTTTATGTTTCTATTGAGATAATTATATGGACTTTGTCCTTTATTCTATTAAGATGATGTATTACACTAACTGATTTTGGGTTAATAAGTTAACCTTGCCATGTGAGGAGCTCAAGAATCACTACTCCATCCAAACAACAAATAAAAAACTAAACAAACTGAAAAATCAATAACTATTCTTAAATTCATCAAAGAAGTGAGGTAGCAGGGCAAACCTCTGCCCCAAAATCATAGCAACAGACAAGGAGATACAGAAAACCACAACTTACTAGAGCAGAAACTCACAAGAAGAAATTCTGTGCAGAACCAGTGCCCAGATAGGAAATGTTGAAATGTAATTGACAATTGCTGGAGACTCAGTGTGAACACGTCTGAGAGTTAAAAACTCCAGGGAGAATGAGTCATAGGAGGCCCCCGTGTTTTTATGAGTTCTACCTGCAGGAGCTCTACAAAACTCTCATGGTGAATATCTAGGAAAATCTTTTCATGCTTCTGGCAGGGGTTGGGGAAAAGTAAGCATTCTGAAGTATGCCAGATCACTCTCTTCTTAATAAGGAATACCCTCAAGAGAAACAATTTTATTATAGCCTAAATTGCTGGGGTTTTACCAGAGCCTACTTCAGAAAAAGGAAATACCCAACTCCAGCCAATTCTAGCCTTCCACAAGGGGAAAAGAAATACCCAACTCCAGCCCCCTCTAGCCATCTTGTCCCACCTAAAGGGTAAGGAGAGGACTAAGAAGTATTTGCAACTGTCATGGTCCAGGGACACAGTCTCATAAAAAGACTGAAACCTAGTCATAGGACTAATGTTTTCCCCCCCTACAAACCTTACCACTACTTTACTAAAGGCCTATTTACTGCAGTTCCAGTTACCCAGTATATCATGTCAACCTTTCTACAGAAAATTTATAGGACATTCTAGAAGGCAAAAAAAAAAAAAAAAAACTGTGAGGAGACAAAACAAGCATCATAACCAGAGATAGATATGGTAGAAATGTTAAAATTATCAGACTAGGATTTGTTTAACTGCAATTAATATGCTAAGGTTAATGGCAGAAAAGATGAGTAACAAGCGGAGAGACGAAAATTTTAAGAAAGAACCAAAAGACATGCCAGACATCAAAAACACTGTAGTAGAAATGAAGAACGTCTTTAATGGGCTCATTAGTAGACCGGACGTGACTAAGGAAAGAAACCCCAAGCTTGAGTATGTGACAATAGAGACTTTCCAAACTGAAAAGAAAAAAGACTAACATAAAATCCAAGAACTGCTGGACAACAACCAAAGAGGTAACATAGGCACAATGGGAATATCAGAAAGAGAAGAAAGAGATCTGTTGCTAGACTCAGATTAGTATTTTGTTAAGGATTTTTGCATCTGTGTCCATGAAGGATATTGGTCTATAGTTTTCTTGTGATGTCTTTGTCAGCTTTGTCTGGCTTCATTAAAATGAGTTGGGAAGAAGTTCTCTCCTATCTGTTTTCTGAAAAAGTTTGTGTAGAATCAGTATGATTTCTTCCTTAAATACTTCACAAGATTCTCTAGTTAAAACATCTAGACCTGGCCACTTTATGGGATATTATCCTTTTAATGATTCAATTCAATAAATTTTTATTGGGTACCTATTATATATGCGCTGCTGCAGTTGACTTTAAGGATCTACAATTTCCAGTATGTATAAATTTTACACTCCACTATAAAGATTTTTAAAATCCTACATACAAAAATCAACCATGCCATAATACAAGGCACTGTTTAATTATGTGCAAACATCATGGAGAACAAAACACTAACTGAAACTTTATTCAAATTCAGTTTCTGTCATTACCTGGTAGTTGAACCTTAATCACTTAAACATCCTAAGTTGCAGTCTCCTCATTGTAAAATAATAAAGTTCAATGAGAATACTTCTAAGATCCTTCCAGTATTTAAATTATTTAATCTATAAGGAAAGTTTAAAATTAAACTTTATCACAAATGACAATCTAAGAAAAATGTTTATAATTAAAAGCCCAGACAAAATATTATTCCAAATTTATTAGATCTTAGAGATCAAGAAGAAAAAACCAACAATATAATAGAAAAACATTCAGAAAAAGAAACACCAAATGATCCTTAAACACATGAAAATTACTGAACATCAAAATCAACTATATGCTAACAAGTAACTGGAAAATATAATTTTAGAAAGAGAAGCATTTAAATTGCAATAAAAGACATCAAATACTTGGGAATACATTTATCAAACTTTGTATAAGATCACTATGCTAAAGACTACCACACATTGCTGAGAGAAATTAAAGAAGGCCAAAATAAATATTCATGGATTTTGAAATTTAGAAAAAAAATTTTTTTTTGAGGCAGAGTCTCACTCTGTCACCCAGGCTGGAGTGCAGTGGCACGATCTCAGCTCACTGTAACCTCCACCTCCTGGGTTCAAGCAATTCTCCTGTCTCAGCCTCCCGAGTAGCTGAGATTACAGGTGTGCTCCACCACACTTGGCTAATTTTTGTATTTTTAGTAGAGACAGGGTTTCACCATGTTGGTCAGGCTGGTCTTGAACTCCTGACCTCAAGTGATCTGCCTGCCTCAGCCTCCCAAAGTGCTGGGATTACAGGTGTGAGCCACTGTGCCCAGCCAAAACTTAGAAATATTAACATGTCAATTCTCCTCAAAATGTATCCATAAATTCAATGCAATCCAAATAAAAATTCCAGCAGACATTTTCTACATTTATTGGAAAATGTACATGAAAACACAGATGACCTAGAAAAGCCAATACAATCTTGAAAAAGAACAAAACTTGAGGATTTACACAACCAAATGTCAATACTTAGAAAAAAGCTACAATAACTAAGGCAATGTGGTATATACATCAATGGAACAGAATAAAGAGAGCCCAGAATTAGACCCACACATATTGTCACCAATTTACATACCACTGAAGTTCAAAGGGGAAAGAATGACCCTTTCCCAGTCCCCATAAATGGTGCTGGATCATTGGAAAACTATATGGAGAAAGAGGAAACTTGACTCTTAAATTCCACAATGCACAAAAATTTTTTTTTAACTTTTAAGTTCAGGGGTATATGTGCATGTTTTTTACACAGGTAAACTTGTAAAGTGGGCATTTATTATACAGATTATTTCATCACCCCATGTGATGGTTAACACTGAGTGTCAACTGGATTGGGTTGAAGGATGCAAAGTATTGATTCTGAGTGTGTCTGTGAGGGTGTTCCCAAAGGAGATTAACATTTGTGTCAGTGGGCTGGGAAAGGCAGACCCATCCTTGATCTGGGTGGGCACTACGTAATCAGCTGCCAATGCGGCCAGGATATAAAGCAGGCAGAAAATCATAAAAAGGCTAGACTGGCATAGCCTCCCAGCATACATCTTTCTCCTGTGATGGAGGCTTCCTGTCCTCAAACATCAACTCCAAGTTCTTCAGCTTTGGGACTCAGATTGGTTTCCTTGCTCCTCAGCCTGCAGATGGCCTGTTGCAGGACCTTGTGATTGTGTGAGTTAATATTCCTTAATAAACTCCCATATATATATATACACACACACACACATATACATATATACATACACACATATATATACATATACATATATATATCCTATTAGTTCTGTTTCTCTAGAGAACCCTGACTAATCTACCCAGGTACTAAGCCTAGTACCCATTAGTTATTTTTCCTGATCCTCTCCTTCCTCTAACCTCCACCCTGCAGTTGGCCCTAGTATGTGCTGTTCCCCTCTCTGTGTCCATGTATTCTCATCATTTAGCTCCAACTAATAAGTGAGAACATGCAGTATTTCATTTTCTATTCCTGCATTAGTTTGCTAAGGATAATGGCCTCCATCTTTTGAAAGAGGTAAACATGAAAGAGAAAATAATAAAGCTTCCAGAGGAAAATATAAGAGAATATCTTCATGACCTTGAGGTAAGGAAGATTTCTTAAACCGGACACAGAAAACTCCAATCATTTAAAAAACATAGACAAGTTCAACTTCATTTAAATTAAGATCTTCAATTCTCCAAAAGATGCCATTAGACTATGAACTAGAAGGTATTGGTACTATAATGTAAAACCACAATTAAATATCACTTCATCCTCACCAGATTGGCTAAAATTATAAGAACCGATAATACATCAAGTCTTAGCAAGGAGTAGGTGGTTTTATGCTCATAGTGTAAACAAAGCAGCCAGGAAGTTCGAACTGGTAGGAGCCCACTGCAGTTCAGCAAGGCCTCCGCAGCCAAACTGCCAGAGTTCTCCTCTCTGGGCAGGGCATCTCTGAAAAAAAGGCAGCAACCCCAGTCAGGGACTTACAGATAAAACCCCCATCTCCCAGGGACAGAGCACCTGCGGAAGGGGTGGCTGTGGGCACAGCTTCAGCGGATTTAAACGTCCCTGCCCGATGGCTCTGAAGAGAGGAGCAGACCTCCCAGCACAGCATTCGAGCTCTGCTAAGGGTCAGATTGCCTCTTCAAGTGGGTCCCTGACCGCCGTGTATCCTGACTGGGAGACACCTCCCAGTAGGGGCCGACAGACAGCTCATACAGGAGAGCTCTGGCTGGCATCTGGCAGATGCCCCTCTGGGACAAAACTTCCAGAGGAAAGAACAGTCAGCAATCTTTGCTGTTCTGCAGCCTCCACTGGTGATACCCAGGCAAACAGCATCGGGAGTGGACCTCCAGCAAACTCCAGCAGACCTGCGGCAGAGGGGCCTGATTGTTAGAAGGAAAGCTAACAAAAAGAAAGGAATAGCACGTCCACTCAAAGACCCTATCCGAAGGTCACCAACATCAAAGACCAAAGGTAGATAAATCTACAAAAATGGGGAGAAACAAGCACAAAAAGGCTGAAAATTCCAAAAACCAGAATGCCTCTTCTCCAAAGGATCACAACTACTTGCCAACAAGGGAATAAAAATGGACGGAGAATGAGTTTGATGAATTGACAGAAGTAAGCTTTAAAAGGTGGTAAATAACAAACTCCTCTGAGCTAAAGGAGCATGCTCTAACTCAATGCAAGAAAGCTAAGAACATTGAAAAAAGGTTAGATGAATTGTTAACTAGAATAACCAGTTTACAGAAGAACATAAATGATCTAATGGAGCTGAAAAACACAGCACAAGAACTTTGGGAAGCATACACAAGTATCAATAGCCGAATTGATCAAGTGGAAGAAAGGATATCGGTTATTCAAGATCAAATTAATGAAATAAAGCGAGAAGACAAAATTAGAGAAAAAATTATAAAAACGAACAAACAAAGCCTCCAAGAAATATGGGACTATGTGTAAAGACCAAACCTGTGTTTGATTGGTGTACCTGAAAGTGACAGGGAGAATGGAACCAAGTTGGAAAACACTCTTCAGGATATTATCCAGGAGAACTTCCCCAACCCAGAAATTCAGGCCAACATTCAAATTCAGGAAATACAGAGAACACCACAAAGATACTCCTCGAGAAAAGCAACCCGAAGACACATAATCATCAGATTCACCAAGGTTGAAATTAACGAAAAAATGTTAAGGGCAGCCAGAGAGAAAGGTCGGGTTACACACAAAGGGAAGCCCATCAGACTAACAGCAAATCTCTCTGCAGAAACCCTACAAGCCAGAAGAGAGTGGGGGCCAATATTCAACATTCTTAAAGAAAAGAATTTTCAACCCAGAATTTCATATCCAGTCAAACTAAGCTTCATAAGCCAAGGAGAAATAAAATCCTTTACAGACAAGCAAATGCTTTAAGATTTTGTCACCAGCAGGCCTGCATTACAAGAGCTCCTAAAGGAAGCACTAAACATGGAAAGGAACAACCAGTTCCAGCCACTGCAAAAACAAACCAAAATATAAAGACCATCAACATTATGAAGAAACTGCATCAACTAACAGGCAAAACAACCAGCTAGCATCATAATGGTAAGATCAAATTCACATATAACAATATTAACCATAAATGTAAATGGGCTAAATGCCCCAATTAAAAGGCACAGACTGGCAAATTGGATAGAGTCAAGACCCATCAGTGTGCTGTATTCAGGAGGCTCATCTCATGTTCAAAGACACACATAGGCTCAAAATAAAAGGATGGAGGAATATTTACCAAGCAAATGGAAAGCAAAAAAAGCAGGAGTTGCAATCCTAGTCTCTGATAAAACAGACTTTAAACCAACAAAGATCAAAAGAGACAAAGAAGGCCATTACATAATGGTAAAAGGATCAATGCAGCAAGAACAGCTAACTACCCTAAATATATATGCACCCAATACAGGAGGACCCAGATTCATAAAGCAAGTTCTTAGAGACCTACAAAGAGACTCAGACTTCCACACAATAATGATGGGAGACTTAAACATCCCACTGTCAATATTAGATCGATGAGACAGAAAATTAATAAGGATATTCAGGACTTGAACTCAGCTCTGGACCAAGCAGACCTAATAGATATCTACAGAACTCTCCACACAAATCAACAGAATATACATTCTTCTCAGAACCACATCACACTTATTCTAAAATTGACCACATAATTGGAAGGAAAACACTCCTCAGCAAATGCAAAAGAACGGAAATCATAACAAACAGTCTCTCAGACCACAGTGCAATCACATTAGAACTCAGGATTAAGAAACTCACTCCAAACTGAACAACCACATGCAAACTTAACAACCTGCTCCCAAATGACTACTGAGTAAATAACAAAATGAAGGCAGAAATAGATGTTCTTTGAAACCAGTGAGAATGAAGACACAATGTACTAGAATATCTGGGACACATTTAAAGCACTGTGTAAGGGAAATTTATAGCACTAAATGCCCACAAGAGAAAGCAGGAAAGATCTAAAATTGACACCCTAACATCGCAATGAAAAGAACTCAAGAAGCAACAGCAAACAAATTCAAAAGCGAGCAGAAGACAAGAAATAACTAAGACCAGAGCAGAACTGAAGGAGACAGAGACACGAAAAACCCTTCAAAAAATCAATGAACCCAGGAGCTGTTTTTTTGAAAAGATCAACAAAATATATAGACCACTAGCAAGACTAATAGAGAGAAGAACCAAATATATGCAATAAAAAATCATATAGGGGATATTACCACTGATCCCACAGAAATCCAAACCACCATCAGAGATTACTATAAACACCTCTGCGAAAATAAGCTAGAAAACCTAGAAAAAATGAATAAATTCCTGGATACATACACCCTCCCAACCCTAAACCAGGAGGACATCAAGTCCCTGAATAGACCAATAACAAGTTCTAAAATTGAGGCAGTAATTAATAGCCCACCAACCAAAAAAAAGTTCCGGGACCATACGGATTCACAGCCAAATTCTATCGGAGGTACAAAGAGGAGCTGGTACCATTCATTCTGCAATGATTTCAAACAATAGAAAAAGAGGGAATCCTCCCTAACTCATTTTATGAGGCCAACATCATCCTGATACCAAAATCTGGCAGAGACACAACAAAAAAGGAAAATTTCAGGCCAATATCCCTGACGAACATCGATGCAAAAATCCTCAATAAAATACTGGCAAACCAAATCCAGCGGCACATGAAATGCTTATCCACCACGATCAAGTCAGCTTCATCTCTGGGATGCAAGGCTGGTTCAACATATGCAAATCAATAAACATAATCCATCACATAAACAGAACCAATGACAAAAACAGCATGATTATCTCAATAGATGCAGAAAAGGTCTTCAATAAAATTCAACATCCCTTCATGCTAAAAACTCTAAATTAACTAGGTATTGGTGGAATGCATCTCAAAATAATAAGAGCTATTTATGACAAACCCACAGCCAATATCATACTGAATGGGCAAAAGCTGAAAGCATTCCTTTTGAAAACCAGCACAAGGCAAGGATGTCCTCTCTCACCACCCCTATTCAACATAGTATTGAAAGTTCTGGCCAGGGCAATCAGGCAAGAGAAAGAAATAAAGGTATTCAAATAGGAAGACAGGAAGTCAAATCGTCTCTGTTTGAAGATGACATGATTGTATATTTAGAAAACCCCATAGTCTCAGCCCAAAATCTCCTTAAGCTGATAAGCAACTTCAGAAAAGTCTCAGGATACAAAATCAATGTGCAAAAATCACAAGCATTCCTATACACCAATAACAGACAGAGAGCCAAATCATGAGTCAATTCCCATTCACAACTGCTACTAAGAGAAAAAAATACCTAGGAATACAACTCATAAGGAATGTGAAGGACCTCTTCCAGGAGAAATACAAACCACTGTTTAAGGAAATAAGAGAGGTCAGAAACAAATGGAAAAACATTCCTCGCTCGTGGATAGGAAGAATCAATATTGTGACAATGGTCATACTGCCCAAAGTAATTTATAGATTCAATGCTATCCCCATCAAGCTACCACTGACTTTCTTCACAGAATTGGAAAAAACTACCTTAAACTTCATATGGAACCAAAAAAGAGCCCACATATCCAAGACAATCCTAGGCAAAAAGAACAAAGCTGGAGGCATCATGTTGCCTGACTTCAAACTATATTACAAGGCTACAGTAACAAAAACAGCATGGTACTGGTACCAAAACAGACATACAGATCAACGGAACAGAACAGAGGCCTCAGAAATAACACCACACATCTACAACCATCTGATCTTTGAGAAGCCTGACACAAACAAGCAATGGGGAAAAGATTCCCTATTTAATAAATGGTGTTGGGAAAATTGGCTAGCCATACGCAATAAACTGAAACTGGAACCCTTCCTTACACCTTCTACAAAAATTAACTCAAGATGGATTACAGAGTTAAACATAAGACCTAAAACCATAAAAATCCTAGAAGAAAACCTGGGCAATACCATTCAGGACATAGGCATGGGCAAATACTTCATGACTAAAGCACCAAAAGCAATGGTGACAAAAGCCAAAATAAACAAATGGGATCTAACTAAACTAAAGAGCTTCTGCACAGCAAAAGAAACTATCATCAGAGTAAACAGGCAACCTACAGAATGGGAGAAAAAAAGGGCTAATATCCAGAATCTACAAAGAACTCAAACAAATTTACAAGAAAAAAACAACCCCATCAAAAAGTGGGCAAAGGATATGAACAAGCAACTCTCAAAAGAAGACATTTATGCAGTCAACAAACATATGAAAAAATGCTCATCATCACTGATCATTAGAGAAATGCAAATCAAAACCACAATGAGCTATCATCTCATGCCAGTTAGAATGGGGATCGTCAAAAAGTCAGGAAACAACAGATGTTGGAAAGGATGTGGAGAAATAGGAATGCTGTTACACTGTTGGTGGGAGTATAAATTAGTTCAACCATTGTGGAAGACAGTGTGGCAATTCCTCAAGGATCTAGAACCAGAAATACCAGTTGACCCAGCAATTCCATTACTGGGAATATACCCAAAGGATTATAAATCATTCTACTATAAAGACACATGCACACGTATGTTTATTGAGGCACTATTCACAATAGCAAAGATTTGGAACCAACCCAAATGCCCATCAATGATAGACTGGATTAAAAAAATGTGGCACATACACACCATGGAATACTATGCAGCCATAAAAAAGGATGAGTTCATGTCCTTTGCAGGGACATGGATGAAGCTGGAAACCATCACTCTCAGCAAACTATCACAAGAACAGAAAACCAAACACCACATGTTCTCACTCATAAATGGGAGTTGAACAATGAGAACACATGGACATAGGGAGGGGAACATCACACACAAGGGCCTGTCAGCGGGTGAGGGGTTAGCGGAGGGATAACATTAGGAGAAATACCTAATGTAGGTGACAGGTTGATGGGTGCAGCAAACCACCATGGCACATGTATACCTATGTAACAAAACTTCACGTTGTACACATGTATCCCAGAACTTAAAGTATTATATATATATATATATGTGTGAAGAAAAAGAAAACTAGACTTACTGTGACACCTTCAGAGACAACATTTTGTATATATTTCATGATTTCTTTTTAGGGAAATGTGCAAGGTCTAATTACACAAGCTGTTTATTCTCCTTATTAGCCTTTTGGGTTTCAGCATGTGTAGGTTTTCTTATTTTTTATTAAAAAAATTTAAAAATATTTTTTATCTTTGAACCACAAAATTTCTTACCTATTTTTTTTAAAACACAAGAAAAGAATAAGATATCTCCACAAGTACTGCAACTAAAATTCACCAGGGAAAAAAAGTTGTATACCAGCTGAGAAACAATTTGCAGGAGAAACAGGACTTCATATGGTCTTTGAAAGATAGGTAAGGTCTGATTTGGGACACCTACTTTCACGTCCACAAGTGGATGAGAATCTCACCTTGAAATCCTGTTACTTCAGTCAAAACATTCAGTTTAATATCATGTTATTCGCTTAATTCGGCATAGTGGTCACTTCTCGAAAGTGAAGGAGAGAAACAAGAATGAGGAGGGAAGGATGTCTCAGAGGCTTTAACTGTATCTTTATTTTACTTCTTTAAAAAAAAAATAGACACGCAGGGAAGATCAGGTGAAGACACTGGAAGAAGGCCATCTATAAGCCAAAGAGAGAGACCTTACAAGAAATCAACCCTGTCAACCAAACACCTTGACCTCATGCTTCTAACCTCCTGAATTGTGAGAGAATAAAATTCTGTTGTTTAAGCCACACACAAAATAATAATAATATGTAATAAAAAAATGAAGCAAAAATGGCAAAATGCAAAGATTTGACAAATTTAGGTGGTGGGGGAAAAGTTAAATTGTTTCCTTTTTATTGAAGACACCACAGGCCTCCGAGAATAATAATTGATTTTTTTAAGATAAAGCATTTCATTGTGTTTTTTGTGTGGACAAGCAGTATAAGGAAGAATAAACATGTGTGAAGCCAAAACAACACAGTACATTTACAAGACTTTGGCTCATCAAGAAGTCACTCTAGAGCCACCTAAGGTCACACTAAACTGTGGGCATTCAGTGCAGAGCAAATCTGGATCTGCGTGAATGCCTGCTGCTGTGAATGCGGGCCAGGCCAGAGCTTCAAATGTCAGACTTCGTGTGAGAGCATCAGTTTATAGACAAACCAGAAGCCTATTGTTCTTGTAATTCCTATAGGCAATGAGCATAGTTTCCAAATTGAAAACTAGACTAACTATGACGCCTTCAGAGACAACATTTTGTACATATTTCATGATTTCTTTTTAGGGAAATGCACAAGGTCTAATTACACAAGCTGTTTATTCTCCTCATTAGCCTTTTGGGTTTCAGCATGTGTGGGTTTTTCTTAAGCTTTTCTCACGATTAAACTCAGCCAAATTCGTGCTCACAGAGGAAGTCAGATTCTAGTATGCAGCTCGACAGCAGATCTCCAAGCTACCCAAATCCACTGGGTAATCAAAAACATTCCGTAGGCTGCTGTATGACTTTTTTCTTTCCTCCCGCAAACAGCAGTAGCAGGATTAATGTCAACACACACTCCCCCATACCACCCCCACACAGGCTTAGCCTGTTTAACTGCAATTACTCTCCTGAACAAGATTCTTGTTGCCACTTGGCAAAGATGAAAAGAAGAGAGGGTAAAGAGCACAGACTATTCATATAAATAAATACAAAGTACCTTATGTTATTCGACACTTTCCACATTTCAAACATTTTCACATATTTGATCCTTACAAATCAATGAAGAGGCAGAGGAGGTATTGCTGATCCCATTTTACAGATGAGGAAAGCTGAGGCTCAGGGAAGTGAAGTGGTTAACCAAAAAGTTATATAGCTCATAAGTGGATGGAACCCACACTCATATCTTCTGACTCTATTATTGCAGAGTTCTTTCTGCTGTGCCAGATGTTTGCAGAATCAACTCAAAAAAACTGGTGACATAACTTTTCAAATTCCCTTATATCTACCTGTACGTTGCAAAGTCTCCCACAGTCATGGTTGTCTAATGTATTCAATTCCTCTAGATGTTTTGGACCCAAAATCTCTCTTTCCTCACCCTCTGGCCTGCCATGGATCTGTATTTCCACCATTTGAGTTTACTCCTCCACCTAACAAGCTGGACTTTACCATGCAGGCCAGTTTTTCTCAATATTGTTTCTGAGGTACCTCCATAAGAAATAAACTGGGAATATGTTAAAAATATAAATTCCTGGGCATCATCCCAAATCCATGGAATCAGAATCTTTTGGGGGTGTGTTTAGGAATTTGCATTTTTAACAAGCTCTCCCAAGCTGAATCCAGCCTTAAAGTTGAGAAGCACAGCTTTCAGCAATGAAAATCCTGGGATGTTTTAAGCCAGAGACTAGAATCACCAAAGGGTTATTTTAAGGTGATAAACTTGGAAGTAATGTTTCACATGAGCTGGAGTAGAAAGACTGGAGTCTAGGAGAACTGTCTGAGATTACTGCAGTAGCCCAACTTGAGAAACAGGATGGGAGGGAAAGAGTAAACATGGAAATAGAAAGAAAAATTCTAAAGAGCATTACATAAGTTACTACAATTTCTTCTCTTTGTTTTCTACAAAAATTTCACTTCACCCAGGCTCCATTAGCCATTAGTAAGAGGCCAAGTTAATTCTGTGAGCATATTTCATCAGAGCCACAGTTCAGCTCATTTATCTGTGTGTGTGCTGCACTTCATACAAGGGGATTTAGCTATGGTTCATGTGAGACTGCTTAATTAGTCTCCTGGGACTAAAATTGAGTTCCTTTGCTAAATTCATTTAGATCAGAAGAAAAGGTGGTAAACTTCCAGTAGCGATGTCCAAAGCATTTCAAATTCCTTTCTAAAACTACAACCCTCCAGGTTTTTCGTGTGTGATGGAGAAGTTCATAGGAGCATTGCTTTGCAGGTCATTCTGTGAAACCACAGAATGTATTATCTAGGACGGTTTTCATTTTCATTTGTTTCCTTTGTCCTCACTTCCTCTCTTCTCTCTCTTTCCATCTCTCTCTCCCTCCCTCCTTCCCTCCCTTAAATGGTGGTCAAGTGTTCTTGGATGATGTTTTAAGTTTTTATCTTTCTCATAGCAGATGCTAAAATCATATCACCCTAGAATTTAGAATGCCTGAGTTCTAGTTCCAGTTTTACCACAGACTTGCTATAGGACCTTGAGTAATTCCACTCTTCCTTCTGGGGCTCAGTTTCTTCATCTGTAAAATGAGAAGACTGAACTAGCTGGTATCCAAGGTCACTCCAATCCAAATATTCTTAATTTCTAAGTTGACTTCTCTGGATCCCTTCCAGCAACATGAAAGTTTAAAATCTCCAGGTCCGAATTATTCCTTGGTTCATTTGAGTTCAGAGCATATAAAATGTCTCTAAGAGTATGCACCAGAGTCTCATGCTACAGCAGTGGAACTATAAACTGGCTTAGCTACTTAACTGTCTGCCCACACATATTTCTCACTATGACTTCTTTAATCAGGTCCAGTGAAACTAGGTAAGGGAGAGACATGTTAAAATAATAAGTAGCCACCTTAGCATCTGGTCACATCAGAGAAGTGTCGAATGCCTTTTATGCACCACAGGGCCTCTCTATAAATAATTTTTCACCTCTTTCATCCTCCTACCATTACACTCACCAAGAAACATGTGCTGATGCCAAAGACATATATGCCAATGCAGCAGCAGTACTAAGATGAACAACACATGTTCCTTGCCTTCTTAGAGCTAGTTAGAGACACGTGGACAGGGATGGATGGAGGTGTTTTAAGTTGCCATGAATCTTAACAGTCATAATGTAGCCAAAAGTGCAACTTTTCATGTACTTAAAAGCAGCAAATGGTTTGGGTTTGGTTTTTTGGGGTGGGTGTGTGTGTGTGTGTGTGTTTTGCGTTTTCTTAATGCACAGATGCTAAACATATATAAGCAAAGTTCCATAACCTGATGTCCATAGTTCTGAAAGCCCTGTCCCATTTCCCAGTGATTAGACAACATTCTTATCATCATCTAATTCAAGATCTGTTACAATGTGGACCTATCATTCACTCATTCATTTATTTGATACATGTTTACTAAATGAATGCCCATTATATGCCAGGCACTGTGCAAGGAAATAAGAATTCTCTAGTGAACGGGACAGACACAGTCTCTGCCCTCATGATGTTTAAAAATCTGTGAGAGGAAGGTGGATGAGAGATAGTAATCAAATATTTAAAAGAATAAAATGTAATATATAGTATACATATATGTTTCACATACACACACACACATTTGGAAAAAGTTGGGATGTATATATACTCAAATGTTAATAGTAATAACTGCTGGGGTGTAGAATTGTGATTTTTTTTCTTTTCCTTATAACATTTTGTATATCCTCTGATTTTTTTTTTGCAAGCACTACACTTTTATAATGAGAAAAAAAAGCAATTTTCATTGTAAAAAAATTTATGCTTTTGAAGATTTATTGACAGAAAAATATCATATTGCCAAAAACAAAAGTTTCAAAACAACAAGTATAAAATAAGATTTCATTTTGATTATATAATACTGTAAAAAGTAACTGGAAGAGCATGTACCAAAATAGTAGTAGCAGTTATCTTTGGTGGGATAATACTCCATTTTTTCTTTTAGGCTTTTTAAAAATTATCCAAGATTTCTATATTGAGCATATAACTTTTTATTTATTTTAGCCTTAGAATCTCACCACCTCAAGGAAGCTACCTTTGGTCAGCACCATACTGTGATCACATGATCTTCCTCTACTGAACGCCTGTACAACTTGTTGCCACGTTAACACCAAGCACAAGATACGGTTCTCATCATTATTTTTCTGTGAGCTCTGTGAGGGAGGTACCAGATGTTTGAGTTCTTTCACTCACACGACCATTTTATCATGGTCAATAAATACGGGTGTCTCCATTCAATCGCTGGTACCCTCAAATCCAACCTGGATGTACCACTGCTGTGTGTAGGGTTGGTCTGTGAGTTACTCCCCTCAGCAGCCCCCACACCTTGTTCCTAGCTCTCTACGCCGAGGGCCTGTCATCATCATCTCCTGACACCAAGTGCACTTCCAAGGGTTAGAAGCTCATTTCTAAACTGAGAGTTTTTCTGCCTCAACCCATCAAGGTTTACTGTGAATAGTGAAACCAGCAGATGGAACAGAAGGAAAGGGTTCATTATTATAGAACATAATTTATTACCCACAGGATTCCTGAGTCATTGGCGCTGGGTAAGGAAAGAGATTCAGAGAATGTTGAGCCTGGAAGGGAGGCAAGCAAGAGGCTCAAGTTTACCAATGGAGAAGCCAGGTACACAGATAACGAGTGATGTGCCCCGAGTCCTACAACAAGTTGATGGCAGAGTGGTTTCTCCCACTGCAGCAGCCTGAGAGATAAATTAGAATACAAAGTAATCTGCACAGGATGAGGGGACAGTGTGGTAAAGGGGAAACTTCCACGTTTTTCTCTGTGCTGTTTGCATCTTGCACAAGGAGACTCAAGGTATTTATGAATTGATGATTAATGTTCAACAAAGATATACCTTTTTTAAAAAAAATACATGACAAATAGAATAGTTTTTACTAAGAGCATCAGCTCTCTGGACAGATTTCTGGGACTGCTTGTCTGGCTTCTTCTTAAATTCATGCAGCACCCTCCAGCTGCAAAGTACGTGGTTAAGAGAAAGAATAGACTTCAGGATCAGACAGGTTCAAGTTTGAATGTAAACTTGATTTCTTACCAGCTATGTGATCTGGGTGAGTTAATGACCTCCTTGTGCCTCTGTTTTCTCAGCAGTGGAGGATGGAGATAATGGTATTACATAGCTCACAGAGTTACCTTAAGACTTAAATAAGGTAAAGCATGATGGTGCTCAGAACGGTGCCTGGAGCATAGCAGCTGCTCACTTTGCCACCTTGGTTTTTCATCACTTTCCTTGAGGATACTGTTATTGCTACCACTACTCCCACGCTGGTTTCGTGACATGAGACAGAGGCCACTTCTCATTCAGCTGCTTTACTCAGGTTGCTCTTGTTCCCCAGAATGGCCTCCTCTCTTCTTCCAGCCCATCAAAAGCCTGAATTTTCTTCTATACTCAACTCAAGATTCACCCTCCAAAATTATCCCTAAATCACTGTCAAAAGTCTCCCTCTCTCCAAATGGTGATTATGTGTTGGGAAGGTGGTGGTAATGTTTAAAGGTCTGAGCAAACACAGTGAGACAACACAGCAAAGAGGAAAGAGTCTGAGCTTTGGCATCAAAAGGCTCTGACTAAAAATTGCTCATCTGCCAAATACCAACTGTGCGACCTGGAACAAATCACTTTAAACTCTCTGAGCCTCCATTTCTTCATCTGTTAAATAAGCATCATAATCCCCCTAGCTAATTCTTCTGACAGAAACAGTCCAATAGACAACAGCATTAAGGATAAGAGTAAGCAAGAAGGAACAGGAGGGAAAAAGAATCAAGGGCAGGCAAAAGAACCAGAGGCCGGGGGTGGAGTGTGATGAAGATGGACAAAACCCAATTGAGGGGAACAGTGCAAGGACCTCATGTCTGTCATTAGCAGAAAAATCAGTCATGATTCCTATGAGCAGAGCCCAGTGGGCCTCATGACAGCAGATTGGTGCAGATAAAGTTTCTATCAGAAAAGCAAGTTAGGTTAGTTTCGCATTATTTAGGAAAAGACCTGGAAAGGGGAGAAAAAGGCAACAACTTATCCTTCAAAGTGTCAACAGATGGCCTAGCTGGGATGCTCCGTGACAAGCTGTGTAATGAGTAACTGTTTTTTATTGAATTCAGCTACACAGTGTTCAAGGCATATTTTGGTGGCAAGTTTTTGGCTCCCTAGCATCTCTTATTTTTATAACAAACCCTGCCATGTGCACCATTACCCTCACCCAGAGCTCACAGAGATAGACAGATGACCCAAATCAGCCAATCAGAATATCCCATTTCCAGGGATCCTACTCAAAATAGTTCACAACTAGCACAGCAAGGGGGCCAACATTCAGGATGGGCTCCTGCCACAATGGTATACACCTGCTGAATGTCAGCCCTGCCCACTCCTCTAGGCATAGGATGAGTCTAGTGGTGGACCCAAGACCACATGGGGCCAATCAGATCTTTCTCTGGGCATGAAAAAAAAATGGACCTTGGAAAGAAGGAAAGCTCTTTACATTAGGAGAGTTAAGATGTAAAACCTGAGATAAGAGAGGAAAATGAAAACAATCAGACAAGCAGGAATGAGAGATGAGCAGGGAAAAAACCCTGGTGAAGTTGTGTCCTGATTCTCAAGTCCCTGGTCCTACAGTTCTCTCCTCAATTCTATGGTCTGCACCACCATCCTTCCCAGTTGCCTGAGCCAATCAACTCATTTTTTCTTAAGCTAGTTCAAATTGGGTTTGTCTTGGACAATCAAGGGTTCTGACAAAAACTCCTCCACTCACGATGTCAAACTTTAGCTGTACACAAGAAGTGGCCATGTACCAGATTAATTACAGTAGAAAGACAAGGGAGCATTTGAAGGAGAAAAAAAGGAAAGGCCCTGAATCTGAAGATTCACTCTTGGGAGAAAAACATCTCCACCCACAGCACATTTGGCCACTGGAGATAGTTAATCTTAGAAAAACATCTGCTGACAATTGAGCCTTGAAGGCTCACAGTGCCTCTCCTTGTCACGGCATCCCTGTCTATACTAAGTACCCCACAGGCCTCAGGAGTTCAGTCAGCTTCAAGTTAATACACACCTTTTCGTGGGCTGAGATATCACCAGCCCCAGGTTGTTTTGAGCAAGCAAGTTCCACTATGACAAACTATTACTGTTTAAGCATTCATCAGGAATGAAGTCTCTGGGCTTCACATACAGTAAGCACCCAATGAATGCTTGTGTCATAAAAGAATAACCATGCACCACAGCACAAACTTCTCAGTCTCCAACTTGACCAGATAGAACAGCAGCTTCAGTCTATGGTAAATAAACCCAGCTAACACACATGCAGACAAACAGCATTGGTGAATAGTCCAAATCCCTGGTGACAGGAACTCAAATGACCAAAACCCATGGGTTTGTCAGATCAATCCACATCTCAGTGACCTTAATCATGATCAGAGAGTAGAAGTCACCTGAGGTTATAAAAGTCTCTGTAGGTTCTTTACAATTAAGAAAAATCCCTGAAATGCAAATACTCAAAACTGCAGAGCTTAGTAAAGGCCTGTACAAAGAATACTTTCAGTTTATCCCACTTAGAAAAGTACATCAAAAAGGTTGAATAACTCCAGTCAGACATGACTAGGCTTACAAGTACTTATGGCTTACTTTAAGGCTATGCATGAAGTGATGCCAATAAGACAGGAAGATGTAGGATGGAGAGCCCATCAGAGGGCAGGATGGTGGGAGCAGAAACAGAATAGGAGGAGGACACCAGCCTCACACTCTTCCAGGTCATAAAGATGACTGATTAAACTCTACCATGATTCCCTCAACTGGAGAAACTTCTGGCCCACTCCAAATACATAGGATCTACCCACTGTCCATTTATAAGCAAGAATAGTAAGCATTCAATAAATTGTATGCGCTGAATAAGCTAGCACTTGGAAAGAGCTTCAACAGTGTTTAGACACTTAATAAGGGCCTTATAACTGTTAGCTATCACCACCATCATGATTATCGTTTTTTTTGTTTGTTTGTTTCTTTTTTTTTTTATTTGAGAAAGAGTCTCACTCTTTCACCCAGGCTGGAGTACAGTGGCATGATCTTGGCTCACTGCAACCTCTGCCTCCCGGGTTAAAACGATTCTCCTGCCTCAGCCTCCTGAGTAGCTGGGACTACAGGTGCGCCCCACCATGCCCAGCTAATTTTTGTCTTTTTAGTAGAGACGGGGTTTCACCATGGTGGCCAGGATGTTCTCAATCTCTTGACCTCATGATTCGCCCACCTCGGCCTACCAAAGTGCTGGGATTACAAGCATGAGCCACTGTGCCTGGCCATGATTATTGTTTTTAATCTCCACAGCACTTATATGAATTAGCTACTATTTGCTATGGTTATTTTATTAATATATTCATTTCCATATTTTATATGGAATTGGATGCTTAGAGAGATAGTGTGAGCTGTACAATGTTACTCTATAAGCAGAGGAGCCTCAATTCTAAACCAGACAACCTGGCTCAAGTGCTCTTAACAATTATGCTCTACTGCCTCACTTCAAATCAAAAAGGAGTTTCAAAAAACCCAAGGAACTGCCTCCTGCCGGTAACTTTTATATGCTATGACTATGTAAGCATGACCTTCTCACTTCTCCCCGTCCCCTACTCCAGTGGTTCTCAAACATTACATACATTAAAATCACTCTGGGGGCTAAAACACAGATTTCTGGGTCCCATCCTCAGAGTTTCTGATTCAGGAGGCATGGGGTGGAACTTGGGAGTTTCCATTTCTGGCACTTTCCCTAATGATGCTGGTCCTGCTGGTACAGACACTACACTCTAACAACTCCTGCCCCATTCTAGCCCTCAACTCATGATTCTACCAATCATTCAAATGGCCAAGTTCTCCAAGAAGTATTCTAGAGTTTCTCTGGGTATAACGATATGGTTACAACACATCCGTCTCCTTCCTTTTCACACACTCTAATTTCCTTGGACATTCAAGTCATTCATTCCACACAGGATTACCAAGCTCCTACTATGTGCCTGCAACAGGCACTGGGGATACAGCCATGAACACTGCAGAATGGATGGCCACCCTGCAGAAGCACACAGTAGGTATTAACCAAATGAACACACAAAATACACTACATTTCAAATTGGTCAAGTGCTATGAAGAAAAATAACTGCTTCTGCAACAGAAAACCACAAGGGAAACTGTAGTGGAGATCCATCGGCTTTCATCTATCCAGTAGCCATTCTTCCCTGTTCCTCCCCGCCGGACTTCCTGAGTCACCCCTCCCTCACACAGATAGACATGTTCTCCACACTACCTTGGGAGAGTAACCTCAAACACAGGGCTCCACACTCTCCCTAATCCAGGCCTAGCCAGACCAGAAAAGAGAAACCTTAACGGTCTCTAGCCATTGCTCCTTTTCCCCCTGCTATGTGGTCGAAGTCAGTCCTCAGGTGGGAAGAATGAGAACAACCGTGAGCCATGGAGTTAAGAGATGGGAGGAGCACAGCAGAGCTAAAATGCAGGAGGCATTGCTTTTAGTCCCTAGAGCCAGTCATGCTTGAGGTCAGCTCCATCCCTGGGCTCCCTGTTTCAGGAGCCAACACATTCCTTTTTCTAATTTTCATTACTTTATTGCAAATAATCATTATGAATACAGAGACCTAATTTATATTTGAGTGTGATGCTTCTTTGAAGAAGTAATACTCAGGTTAAGACCTAAAGAATGAGTTGGAGTAGCCATAGGGACAGTTGGAGGTTACAGAAAGAGAACACAATGTATGCAAAGGCCCTGCAATGGGAAAGAGTTTCCTGCAGGAACTAAAAGCAGAAGGGGTGTGGTGGACCAGTGTGGTGGGAGAGGAGGGGAGAGAGGTAGTTGGGGTTGGACCATGCAGACTATGTGGATGACTTTGTAAGTCATTTTCAATATATCATTTATAACTATGAATCTACAGTTTATCTTATGATTTCAGTGAAAATAACTTTATTTAAGTCAAAATTAATTTTCCTAGACACCTGCTCTAACTCAAAACATAGTTATCCACATACCAAGCCACTCTACTATGTCTCCTTCACCCTTTGTATATACACGTCTCTTGCTGCATTCAGCTAACTCTGGGCCCCAATTCCCCTCATCCTAGATTAGAAAAAAAAGCACACATCCTCTGGTAGCAGATGGCAAGTGACAGAATACTCAGGGTAGCACTGCTGTTCCAATAACTAAGTTTATGGAAAGCAGCCCCCGTGGGGCCAATTAGAACCAACTCTAACTAATAGCAGCCACATTCTCTGATCTGCCCTCACCTTTACGCAGCTCTGCTTCACTGCTTCCCTAGGTCTGACGTACGGGGAATTTAAGGGTGATAGAAAATGTGGTTACTGAGAAGTTCAAACACCTGCTCTCTTTAAATAAAAGGACATTCAATATTCTTTCCTCCAGCTTTCCAAGGTCCCAAATCCTAAAAACCACACTGTAAATTCTTAGAACCCTGACATATCAATTCTTTTAAATGGACCATTTTAGTTAGTAATAAAAGTACCCAGTGGCAGCAGCACTAGAAAGAGATGCCTCTTACAGCCATTACTAGATGTCAGGCACCAAGAGGAGCCCCTCCATCCTTTGTCTCATAAACCTACAATTTTTTCCAAATTACGAATACAGAAATTGAAGCTCAAAAAGGTGAATTATTGTAACTAAGGGTGGCTAGAAGGTAAAGGTAAGAAATGAGAGTCAAACCCAAATGCCAAAATGTGTGCCAATAACCACAGTGTTATGTGACCTTCACTATCAAGAAACTGTGCTGAGTGATGTACAAAGCAATTTAGATGAAAACGGCAACTAGCCTCCAGGAATATAAACTCCAAGTGAAATAAAACAAAGACATACATAGAGATAAGTAAAATGCTGAACAAATAAACACACCCTGTGTGGCCAATCTCTCACTGGCTGGTCTAAACTTAGGACTCAAGAGAAGCATCCTTCCCTGGTTGTCACAAGAATCCACTGCCCACCCGGACAATCATCCTCCTTCATATGCTAGCAACTAGGTGTGTATGTTCCATTCCTGTGAAATCCTCTGGTGAGCCTTTGATAATCCACCTTTCTTATAAATGTCCACAGCCCCAAAAGCCAAGAAGAGAAACCACCAGAGCATGTCTTAGCCATGTCATTTCTCCTAAGACTTTCAGCACCATTCCTTACTAACAAGGTAATTTGAGAAAAACTATTGCACCTCTCCAAGCCTTAGTTCTCTCATCTATGAAATTACCTTGCTTAGGAGGTTGCTGTGAGGACTATGTGAAATAATTCATATATAATGTTTGGCATTTAGCATAGTGCCTGACACACAGTAAACATTTAATAAATTCCAATTATTATGGGCCATATCATCAAGTATGATCTGCTCCAAGAAAATATGAAGTCTGAAAATCAGAATTTCCAAATAGATACATTAAAAACTATTAAAAACACTAAAAGAAACTTCGGGGCCAGGCACAGTGGCTCATGTCTCTAATCCCAGCACTTTGGGTAGCCAAGGTAGGAGAACTGCTTGAGACAAAGAGTTTGAGACCAGCCTGGGCAACATAGCAAGACCCTATCTCTACAGAAAAAAAATTAATTAGCTGGGCAAGGTGGCATGCACCTAGAGTTCCAGCTACTCTGGAGGCTGAGGCGGGAGGATCCCTTGAGCCCAGGAGTTCAACACTGCAGTCAGCTATAATTGCTCCATTGCACTCCAGCTTGGGTGACAGAGTGAGACCTTGTCACCAAAAAAAAAAAGAAAAGAAAAGAAAAAGAAACTTCATTTTACAAGAATTTATGATAGTTTTTTTTTTTTTAGATAGAAGTTTCCCTAGAGCATTACAAATGTGACTTGGTCTGTGCTGTTTCTACTCACAGCACTTCCAAAACCAAATGTGTCCTTTCTTTCCTTACAGCAACCAATTCTCCAACTCTCCAGACACCAACCAGTAGTCCTGCAATCCAACTCAATTCTGACACTAACTACTCAGAGTTAAACTTCGCAGGTTTAAAGGTTCAGTCCCACAAGACTGCCCTCATTTCAGATGCCAATCATAAGTATTGTGCCCACAATCATAAGTGCCAACAGTTTTGTCTGTCTTGGCAACAAAAGAAGAAGAGTTCCTACAACCCACCTTTCAGTTTGATAATTTGGTAAAATGGCTTACAGAACCCAGGGCAACACTTGACTTATATTTATTGGTTTATTATAAAGGACACAACTCAGGAAAGCCAGACGGAAAAGGCACATGGGGCAAGAAAGGAGGAGATAGGTGTGTGGAGCTTCCGTGCCCTCTCCGGATACGCCACCTTCCCAGCACCTCAACATGTTCACCAAATTGGAAGTTCTCCAGAGGATTCATAACCTAGGTATGACTGATTAAATCATTGCCCACTGGTGATTAGCTCAATCTCCAGCCCCTCTCTCTTCCCCATTGGTGGGGCTGAAATTCCCAATCCTCTAATCATGCCTTGGTCTTTCTGGTGACCAGCCCCCATTCTGAAGCTGTCTGGGGGCCTCCAGCCACCAGTCATCCCATTGGTATACAAAAGACACTCTTATCACTCCGGAGATTCCAAGGGCTTTAGGACCTGTGTACAAGAAACTGGGGACCAAATACATATTTTTTATTTTATCACATATGGGTACCCAAAAGTTACTTTACCCACAACTTTGAAAAAAGTCTATGCTTTAAAGGGAGGTACATGTGAATTACAGGGTTTAATAACCCTATGTCTACAAAAGATTTATAGAAGGTATAAGAATATTATCAGAAAGATCTGCCCATTTCTAGAGAAAGAACACCAGCTAACAGATATTCCTGAACAATTCACCATGCCAGAGAATGACAAAAAGCAAAATTTTCCAGCCTGGAACTGACTACAGAGCTGGCCTGTTAATAGCTAGGCACAATCGAGTTTTGAGAGGTGGGAATGCATTTATTACAAGAAAATGAGGAAGAGGACTGTGATGCAACCAACTATGTAATCTTAGCCAGGTCACATAACCTTTAGGACTTCAGTTTCCCTGTTAATGAAATGAGATAATTGTACATAAATGATTTTTCAGGCCCATTTTGGTTTTTAAATGCAACGACCTTAGAAAGGCTACCATTGCCTGCAGAAGATAATACAGAGAACTTTTCTCAAATAACACCACACTTCAAATAGAAAGCATGCTACTAATACATTATTTCAATCTCTAACATTGTCCCTTGCTGTTACCCAAACAAGTTAACAACTTAATCTGTAAGAAATGAAACTTGAACTGATTATTTTGAAGAGCAGGTCACAGAGGTATCTGCTATCCTAATTGCCCCAATGATATGCCCTTTCCTGCTTTGCATGCAAAGAAGGGGACATGCTCTTCAAAAATCAGGGGCAGGCAGAACAGCCCTCTGTTAAGAAATCACTGTTCCTTAATAACACATAGCCCTTCATGTTGGAAAAATCACTGCATTTATCTGAGAAGTGTGTCAACAGCTGCATGTTGAGAAGAATCTTGGCAATGGGAGGTAAATATGTATGCTACATAGGAATCTGGAAAACAAAAATCATCCTGCCTTTATGTCACAGTCATAAAGAATTTTATCACATAAAGAATGTATCAACTCTCAGAGTGATCTCATTACAGATAAATTCATTACATGTTTTATTAAGTCTAGGAAAAAGATGCATTTCTTAATTTGTCAAGTGGCAAAGAGTATAGGTGGTATTGAAGAGAATTATTTTAATGGGAATGATCAGAACAAGTAACCGAAACTAATGAGTGTCTCATGTAAATTCCTCCTGGTGCTTCATTGATAAATGTAAATGGAGTCCATCTTAGGTAACCAGACTTAGCATATGCATCAAAGTTCTTATTTGTAAGCAGCAAAACTGACATTGACTAATTTTATCAAAAGCAAACATACTGGGGCAGGAGAGTGTCAGACCCAATAGGAGCCTGGAAGAGCAGGCTTAGAACCATGCAGCAACCAAGGAACTCCAAGAGGCCAAGATGAGGGAAAGACGGCAAGCACGTTGTTGCCAGATCAGTCAGACCAAAATGTCACTGCAGCTGTTCCCCGCGATGAATAATATCCAACTGTACTTTGTGTCCTTAAATCACTCACTCAAGATTCAAAATTCTGAGAAAGAATATGACTGCCAGGGTTCATCATGTCAGTCCCCTGTGAGCCAAGAGAAGGAGGCTCTGTGCTCTTCAGATTCCATAGAGAGACAAGCACCTGAAAATTTACCCTGCCAGCAATACTACATGAAACAGTGGAGAATGGTCCCTCAAAGGAAATCAGGGAATTATTCAGAAGGAAGAATTTATGCTTGCTTGCAGCCAAAAGAAAACAAAAAAAAAAATGAAAGAAAGCTGTAACCAACAGAGTTGTATCTGTATTTGTTTGGTTATCATTTAATAAATTATTCAAGGCCATATGGTATTTTTTTTTAAAAGGCAGTCCAGGGTATAGAAGATCTCACTATCAAAAATAAAAATTCAATATCTAATACATTCTCAGCACCTTAGGTGTCTGTAGCTGTTGTGCATTAAGAAAGAATGGGATTCCAATGCAGGTGTTATGCCTGTACTCAAAGCAAAAATGTCCAAGCACCAGGTTGCCAGACAAATCCCCACAGAGTCATTGGGTTACAGTCCTCCTTTTCCTCCCTCATCTGAAGAAGGATAAAAAATGCAGGTGATTCCACGGGTCTCACCAGGAGTCCCTAACTTTCAAATTTAAATATGTGCAGCTGCAGTTAACAAAAGCCTATGGTGTTAAGTAAAGCAAACATCTGTACCCACTCCTAAGCCAGGTTTTCAATAGTGAATCCAAAACAAATGATCTGGACTTAGGAAGCCTCATCCTCAGATCCCAAAAACAAATGGGATGTTTGGCAGCAGCAGACCCTTTACAGGTCACTGCTACACCTTCTGTGGGAGCTTGGTCAGCATTTATTCTGAGACCCGCAGATGGCATCATGAGAGATGTCATTATGGCCTAGCATGTCAATGTTAGTTGATGTGTTTAAAAATCTATCTATTCCAAACCTTCCTACTTCACTGAACAATGAGGTATATGTTATAGCAATAAAATTTCTTGTAGGGAGTTTTGACCTACAGTGGGCCATTTTCTTTTTTTATGAGCCATTTTCATTTTTAATATAAATTTCTCACAAGCTCTTCTTCCTATTCCATGAGAAAGTAGTCAACTTAGATGCTTTCAGTGAGCAATTACTAAGCTATAAAATAAGTACCAAGCTAATTTGGTGTGTGTGGTTTTTCAACATAAACAAAAGGCTTCCCTGTTATACTGACAGAACACACAACCAATTTGAATTGTTTAAAATAAAGTATTCAATTTAGAAAGGTCTTAAAATACCACACTGCAGTTTCAAAATGTCTGAGTCATGAAAGACTGTTTGGGCACAGATGAGCAGACGTGAAATGCTATTACAGAAGTTTCTCAAGGGAGTCCCTGAACCTATGTGAGTTAGGTAAGGACAGGAGTTTAAAACAAAGTCAATACTAAACAAGCTTCAGAAAAAAGGGTATGTGGTTAAAAGCAGAGTACTGCTCTTCCCTTCCTCAAAGTAACAGCACCAGGGTTTGCACCGATGCACCAATAAATATTCATTTGTACCCAGAGATGCTCCAACATTGACCAGATTCCCCCAGGGACTAGGTCACACTTACCTAATTAGCAATTAACTCTTATTGTTCATTAGTGTCCCATATGTACTGAAGCAATGACCTCCTGGCCTGAAAGAATTATGGCCATTTTTCTAAAGGTGCCTAAACTGGGAACTTGGATAATTTTTCAAAAGATGCACAATGCTAACAATTGTACGGGTGTTTAATTTATCCATAGTTACAGATAGTCAAAAGAACTGGGATCTGGTCCTGACTCTTGTTTCTACAAGTTGCTTAACCTTTCTGACCTTCTTTTTCCTCACTTTTAAAGTCAGAGGTTGAATAATTATACAATTTTTATAATTAAATATTTATATTTTATAGAAATAAATTTGCATGCAAGAAAAGGAACTGATTTATCAAAAGTCAAAGGGAATATGAATTGTTATAGGTCTTTCAACTTCTAAGCACAAGCAGCAATTGGAAACTTTACCTTCAGGTATTGTTTTCTTTCATGTTTCTGCTTTTGTTTTATCCTCCCTCAGACTGTATAATGCTAACTCCCTATGTAGATGCTGGATGGAATCTTTTCATTTCTCCTGCTCATTCACATATCCATTCAACTAACATGTATATGACTGTTTATGTGTATTCATATATATACAGAACTCACAGCCTATTAGGATCATTTGTGCAAGCAAGAATTACTGTACAGCATGATATATGCTCCAAAAGAAGAAGTAAAAATTTCCCTGCAAACACCTATTAGTGGTACCTATTCCAGACTTTAGTGTTAAGGAAGTATTTGGGGAGAAGGGAATATCTCAGCCAACTGGAGATGCAGAAGATGAGAATCGGCTACCAGTTAAAGAGGGATGGGGGGACTATTCCAGGCCAAAAAAAGAAAAACGCCTACGTGACATTCCAGAAGCAAAAGAGAGCATGGCATCGTCAAGGAAAATAAATTTGTTTAGCAAGAAGTGGGCTAATAAGGTCTACAGATGCATTATCAAGGGCATTTGTATGTAGATGTGTGTGTGTATCCACATATCCATGTATGTATAATACATATCAGAGGTTTAACAGGAAAGTAACATGACTGAATCTGTATTTTAAAAAGATCACTCCGGCTGCAGTTGGGTGAATAAATTTGAAGACAGTAACACCAGAGGCAGAGAAACCAGGCAGGAAACAGCTGCAGTAACCTAGCTGAGAAACAACAGTGGGCTGGACAAGGGCAACAGCAGTAGAGACAAAGGAAAGTGGATGGAAATATCTAAAATGTAGCAGAAAGCATCAACAGAACTTAATGACTGGCTGAATAAAGGGGGATAAGGGAGAGGAAGGAGTCAAGATTAACACCTTATTTTCTTGCCTGAGCAATTATCTGAGGGTGGTGCCATCCATTGTCATGTGGCAGATTAACAAGTTCTAGGGGTAAGGATAAATACAGTTTTGAATTTCATAAATTTGAGGCACCTGTTCAGGAGAATAATACTAGGCTAGACCAGAGATACAGATTTGGGAGTCACCAGCATATCGAAGGCAAAATCAAGTAGGGAGAAAGTACTAAGAAGAAAATACAGCATAGAAGAAAGCCCTTAGGATAACCAATTAGTAAATGACTAAATTAACCATTATACAACTCTAAATTACGCAAGTGCTAAAAATTACAATTAGGAAAAATGCTTTATGATATTCTGTTGCATTTAAGAGATATATCATAAAACCAAATGTATTACCTCTATGTACTTACAAGGGAACATCCTAGGCCCTTCTCTGGACATTCTTAGAGAACCTCATGCCCTCATATTTCTTATGGCAGTGGAAGGTTGGGACAAGGAGTCAGGAAAACTACCTGCTGATATTTTTTATGCATAAGCATCTAAAATCGTTAGATGCAAGTACCATCTCCCTCCCCTTCTTTTCATTCAACGCTGCCCTGAATCACTGCTTCCCTCCCCACCTGCCATGCTATTCGTCTCTGAGGTGGTTTCCATGGCAGTGATGAAGCATTAAAGAGGAAATACAAGCACATGTCTATACCAATGTGTACAATAATTTTTTTGAGACAGGGTCTGGCTCTGTCATACAGGTTGGAGTTCAGCAATAGGATTTTGGCTCACCATAACCTCTGCCTACCTGCCTCAAGCCATTCCCCCACCTTAGCCCCCCAGATAGCTGGGATAACCAGGCATGCATCACCACATCTTGCTAATTTTTTGTATAGACGGGGTTTTGCCATGTTGCCCAGGCTGGTCTTGAACTCCTGGGCTAAAGTGATCCTTCCACCTAGATAGTAAAAGTTCAGTTTAAAAGCTACAAAGGGAACTAATAGAAAAACCACATATCTAACAGAAATTGGCAAGGGATAATAAATGTGAGCTAAATTTCTCATATTCATATTGATAAGTTGTAAATTTCCCAAAGCTAAGAAATCAAGGACAAGAGATATAAGCACCTTACAACTACCAAAGGAACTAAAAAGAAAAATGGGAAATGGTCAAAGATAAATGTTTTTTCTAATGACTGGGCCATTAGGAAAAGGGGGAAAATATATTTTTAAAAAAATAGACTTTAGCCAGGCTCACAGGCACCTGCCTATAGTCCCAGCTACTCAGGAGGCCAAGGCAGGAGGATCACTTGAACCCAGAAGTTCAAGTACAGCATGAGCAACATAGTGAGACCCCCATCTCTAAATAAATAAATAAATAAACAAACTTTATTCTCTAGAGCAGTTTTAGGTTCACAGCAAAACTGTGCAGAAAGTACAGAGTTCTCATATATCCCTTGTCACCTATCAACATCCTGTGCTGGAGCAGTATGTTTGTAACAATCAATGAACCAACATTGATACACCATTATCACCTAAAGTCCATCATTTGTATTAAGGTTCACCCTTAGTGTTGTACATTCTATGGGTTTTGACAAACGTATAATGACAAACCATTATATCATACAGAATGGTTTAACTGTTCCAAAAACTGTGTTCCACCTATTCATCCCTTTTACCCCCCTGACCCCTGTCAATCACTGATCTTTTACTGTCTTCATACTTTTCCCTTTTCCAGAATGTCATATCATAGAAATTATACTGTATATACCCTTTTTAAATTGGCTTTTCACTTAGAAATATGGGTTTAAGTTTCCTCCATGTCTTTTCATAACTGGGTAGCTTATTTCCTTATACAGCTAAATAATATCACATCATAGGGATATATCATAGTTTATTTATTCATTCACCCAATGAAGAACATCTTTGGTGGAGTGCATGGTAAGAGTAAATCTAGTTTTACAAGAAGCTGCCAAACTGTTTTGCACAGTGGCTGTACCATTTTGCATTTCTACCAGCAGTGAATGAGTTCCTGTTGCTCCACGTCCTCACCAGCATTTGATGTTGTCAGTGTTTTGGATTTTTACAATCCTAATCAATGTGTACTGGTATCTCATTTTTTTAAATTTGCAATTCCATAATGACATATGATGTTGAACATATTTTCTTATGCTTATTTGTCACTTGTATACCTTCTTTGATTATGTGTGTGTGTTCAGATCTTTTGCCCATTTTTTTATTGGGTTGTTCATTTTCTTATTCCTGAGTTTTAAAAGTTCTTTAAATATTTTAGATAATAGTCCTTTATCATAGATGTCTTTTGCAAATATTTTTCTCCCAGTCTGTCACTTATCATTCTCTTGATAGTGTCTTTTGCAGAGCAGAAATATTAAATTTTAATGTAGTACAACTTATCAATTGTTCCTTTCATGAATTGTGCCTTTTGTGTTGCATCTAGAAAGATCTAAGAAGTCATTGCCAAGCCCAAGATCATCTAAATTTTCAGTCATATTTTAGGATTTTTATAATTTTGCATTTTACACATAGATCTATAGCTCATTTTTTTAATACTTTAAGTGCTGGGATACTTGTACAGAAAGTGCATGTTTGTTACATAGGTATACATGTGCCATGGTGATTTGCTGCACCCATCAACTCATCATCTACATTAGGTATTGATCCTAATGCTATCCCTTCCCTAGCCCCACAACCCCCAACAGGCCCCAGTGTGTAATATTCCTCTCCCTGTTTCCATGTGTTCTCATTGTTCAACTCCCACTTATGAGTGAGAACATGTGGTGTTTGGTTTTCTGTTCCTGTGTTAGTTTGCTGAGAATGGTGGTTTCCAGCTTCATCCATGTCCCTGCAAAGGACAGAAACTCATCCTTTTTTATGGCTGCATAGTATTCCATGGTGCATATGTGCCACATTTTCTTTATCCAGTCTATCATTGATGGGCATTTGGGTGGGTTCCAAGTCTTTGCTATTGTGAACAGTGCTGCAATAAACATACGTGTGCATGTGTCCTTATAGAATGATTTATATTCCTTTGGGTATATACCCAGTAATGGGATTGCTGGGTCCAATGGTATTTCTGGTTCTAGATCCTTGAGGAATTGCTATACTGTTTTCCACAGTGGTTGAACTAATTTACACTCCCACCAACAGTGTAAAAGCATTCCTATTTCTCCAAATCCTCTCCAGCATCTGTTGTTTCCTGACTTTTTAATGATCATCATTCTAACTGGCATGAGATGGTATCTCATTGTGGTTTTAATTTGCATTTCTCTAACAACCAGTGATGATGAGTTTTTCATATGTCTGTTGGCTGCATAAATGCCTTCTTTTTTGAGAAGTGTCTGTTCATATCCTTCACCTACTTTTTGATGGGGTTGTTTCTTTTTTTCTCATAAATTTGTTTAAATCATTTGTTGATTCTGGATATTAGCCCTTTGTCAGATGGATAGATTGCAAAAATTTTCTCCCATTCTGTAGGTTGCCTGTTCACTCTGATGGTGGTTTCTTTTGCTGTGCAGAAGCTCTTTAGTTTAATTAGATCCCATTTGTCTATTCTGGCTTTTGTTGCCATTGCTTTTGGTGTTTTAGTCATGAAGTATTTGCCCATGCCTATGTCCTGAATGGTATTGCCCAGGTTTTCTTCCAGGGCTTTTATGGTTTTAGGTCTTACATTTAAGCCTTTAATCCATCTTGAGTTAATTTTTCTATAAGGTGTAAGGAAGTGATCCAGTTTCAGCTTTCTGCATATGGCTAGCCAGCTTTCCCAAAACCATTTATTAAATAGGGAATCCTTTCCCTATTGCTTGTTTTTGCCAGGTTTGTCAAAGATCAGATGGTTGTAGATGTGTGGCATTATTTCTGAGGGCTCTGTTCCGTTCCATTGGTCTATACGTCTGTTTTGGTACCCATACCATGCTATTTTGGTTACTGTAGCCTTGTAGTATAGTTTGAAGCCAGGTAGTGTGATGCCTCCAGCTTTGTTCTTTTTGCTTAAGATTGTCTTGGCTATATGGGCTCTTTTTTGGTTCCATGTGAAATTTAAAGTAGATTTTCTAATTCTGCAAAGAAAGTCAATGGTGGCTTGATGGGGATAGCATTGAATCTATAAATTACTTTGGGCTGTATGGCCATTTTCATGATATTGATTATTCCTATCTATGAGCATGGAATGTTTTTCCGTTTGTTTGTGTTCTCTCTTATTTTCTTGAGCCGTGGTTTGCAGTTCTCCTCGAGGAGGTCCTTCACATCCCTTGTAAGTTGGATTCCTAGATATTCTATTCTCCTTGTAGCAATTGTGAATGGGAGTTCACTCATGATTTGGCTGTCCGTCTGTTATTGGTGTATGGGAATGCTTGTGATTTTTGCACATTGATTTTGTATCCTGAGACTTTGCTGAAGTTGCTCATCAGCTTACGGAGATTTTCGGCTGAGATGATGGGGTTTTGTAAATATACAATCATATCATCTGCAAACAGAGACAATTTGACTTCCTCTTTTCCTAATTGAATACCCTTTATTTCTTTCTCTTGCCTGATTGCCCTGGCCAGAACTTCCAATTCTATGTTGAATAGGAGTGGTGAGAGAGGGCATCCTTGTCTTATGCTGGTTTTCAAAAGGAATGCTTCCAGTTTTTGCCCATTCAGTGTGATATTGGCTGTGGGTTTGTCATAAATAGCTATTATTTTGAGACGCATTCCACCCATACCTAGTTTATTGAGAGTTTTTAGCATGAAGAGGTGTTGAATTTTGTTGAAGGCCCTTTCTCCATCTATTGAAATAATCACATGGTTTTTGTCATTAGTTCTGTTTATGTGATGGATTATGTTTATTGATTTGTATATATTGAACCAGCCTTGTATCCCAGGGATGAAGCTGACTTGATGGTGGAGGATAAACTTTTTGATGTGCTGCTGGATTTGGTTTGCCAGTAGTTTATTGAGGATTTTTGCATTGATGTTCATCAGGGATATTGGCCTGAAATATTCTTTTTTTTGTTGTGTCTCTGCCAGGTTTTGGTATCAGGATGAAGCTAGCCTCATAAAATAAGTTAGGGAGGATTCCCTCTTTTTCTATTGTTTGGAATAGTTTCAGAAGGAAGGTATCAGCTCCTCTTTGTACCTCTGGTAGAATTCGGGTGTGAATCCATCTGGTCCTGGGCGTTTCTTAGATTATAGCCTACATTTTAGTTAAAGTTTGTGACGGTAATAAAGAGCTTTTAATTTTCATTTTGAAACCTTTGGTACTATTTTATTTTGTTTTCAATTGCATGCTTTACTTTTAGAAGAATGATTTTTTTAAATTACCCATAAACTTGATAATTCAAATTCTAAGCAATTATCCTAAGAAAATAACCAGAGGCTTAGACAAAGATATTCATCCAACACTATTTATGATAGTGAGATATTATAAGCAACCCAAGTATCAAAAATTACAAGAAAAATTAAAGTATATTATACCCATTTCATAAAATGTTATAAAGCTCTTTTAAGTATTGTTTTTAAATATTTTTTACTTTCCTGGAAGAAATTATACCAAATGTCATCATTAAAATATAGAATATAGGTTATATTTTATTTTTATATGTTTTTATATAATATGTATTCATTTTATAATCAGAAAAAAATTAAGATTTTTTTCCTATGGAACTCAAGTGTCAAGTGACCCTTTATAAAGACCTTTATAAAGATTTAAATGACAAATGACATATTTTTCAGGACACTAGGCCAAACCAAAGATACGATATCCTTTCCTAATATTATGAAGTAGATTTCGGCACCCAAAGCACATATAAATCTCTATATCCGAAATCAGTAGAAAGTAATTAGTAGTGGTTGGTTTATCAGAGACAGAATTCAGATAACTAGAGAGAAGATTTGGGGGTTAGAAACTACAAGGTAAGGATAAATGACAGAATTATAGTCAGGAATGTGAAAAGGCTCTCCAAATATATCTGTGTAATAGAACATTTCCACAGAGTGCAAAGGATCTTCAACTTCTAAAACTCTGTGATATAAATGATTAATACATCCAGACTATCTGATGCTTCTCATGTATCTTCACTTCAGGATAACGGGCTACCAAATAAAACTTTTCTGACCCTTTATACCCAAATAATACGTATGCTTAGGTAAGAAGAACCTTGGTGTTTGTGGGATAGGTCCTGGATTGAAGTCTGAAGGCCCAAGTTTAAGTCCCAGCTCAACTACTTATTTATGGCATGACTTGGCTAAGTCATGTAACCAATATGGAAGTTATCTCATCTGTTCATAATACCAGCTGTGTCTCTTAACACAGAGTTATCATGAGAACCAAATGAGATCATATATATGAGAGCTAAGAAGTGCTAAACAATGTATTTTATAATAAAATTTTCTTTCTATCAACAATTATTTGTTTGGCCTCCATAGCCACTTAAAAATGAAGCAGCAGCGTTGTCTGGGGTAAATACCCAAGGTTCGTTGTCTCACATCAAGGGAATTGAGGACACAGATACCATGAGAAGTGGGTTTAGGAGCAGAAGTTTAATAGGCAAAAGAAAGAGGCAGGAGAAGAGCAACCAAATGGGACTTCTGGCCCACAGTGGAGTGCATCAGATTTTATAGACAGGCTTGAAGAGGCAGTGTCTGATTTACATAGGGCCTAGAGATTGGTTGGACCAGTTGTGACATTTACGTAACACACAGGGAAGTTGACTACCCCACCCTAATCTTCTTACTATGCAAATGGGCTTTCCACTTGGCTGGCACCATGTAGTGTGTTCCCTACTGCACACGTGCTTGGAAAGGAAAAGGGAAGATAGCCGGCTCGTTGGTCTAGGGGTATGATCCTTGCTTTGGAAAAGGGAAGATGGAGCTGCCATTTTGAACATGCTTAGTCCCAGATGGCCTTTTCCTATTGGCACAGCTGCCAGCATTCACTCATGCAAGCTTCCAGCTTGTTTGTCTATGTCTGCAGCTCAATTTTACAGGCTGCTCCTTTGTTAGAAAAGAAAATTATTTGGGGGCTGCTTTTCATTAAAAGGAAAACCTTACTGAGAACTTCCTTACCCTTGCTATCTGCCTAAATAATTTCAACTCCTATATCTAAAAGAGGAAAAATGTAATCCCTGGTTGAAAGGGTAAGTGACAGACTGATCTGGTGGCCAAGTGAAGCAACTTCTTCCTCCCTGGCTACTCTATGCACAGCACTGCTGAATCTGGGTCCAAAATGGCAGATAACCCTCACCTGTAGACAACAGCTTTTTTTTTTTTTTTTAAGTTCCAGGGTACATGTGCAGGATGTACAGGTTTGCTACATAGTAAACATGTACCATGGTGTTTGCTGCACCTATTAACCCATCACCCAGGTATTAAGCCCAGCATACATTAGCTATTTTTCCTAATGCTCTCCTTCCGCACTCACCCCACCGACAGGCCCCAGGTGTGTTGTTCCCCTCCCTATGTCCATGTGTTCTCATTGTTCAGATCCCACTTATAAATGAGAACATGGACAATGGCCATTCTTTAGCTGAAGTTTACATAGGGCTGTGTGCTTCTAGGTGGAATTACAAACAAGCCCCCAAATGCACCACCAGCCACTTTCATGTTATATTGCTTTATTTGTCCACTCATCTACTCAATGAGAGACTATTATGTGCCAACCACTGAAAACAAGCAATAAAGAAGAGAAATCAGACAAATCCCTACCCACTTGGAGCCCATACAAAGAGGGAGAATCAAGTACTAATCACAGAATCATACATACAAATGTAAAATGAAATTGTGATGACAATAAAAGGAGAGATTCAGGGGTTATCAGAATATTTAGTTGGAGGGTGTATTAGTCCATTCTCACACTATGAAGAGATACTCAAGACTGGGTAATTTGTAAAGAAAAGAGGTTTAATTGACTCACAGTTCCACACGGTTGGGGAAGCCTCAGGAAACTTACAGTCATGGCAGAAGGTACCTCTTCACAGAGCGGCAGGGGAGAGAATGAGTGAGTGCCAAGCAAAGGGGGAATCCCCTTATAAAACCATCAGATCTTGTAAGAACTTACTCACTATCACAAGAATAACATGTGGGAACCTGCCCCCATAATTAAATTACCTCCAACCAGGTCCCTACCATGACATGTGGGGATTATGAGAACCACAATTCAAGATGGGATTTGGGTGGGGACACAGCCAAACCATATCAAAGGGGTTAATCTGTACCAAGGGGTTTAGGGAAGTCTTTCTTGAGCTGACATTTGAGAGATGAATAGGTAGGGAGAAAAGAGTAAAAGAATCAAGTAAAGGGATTAGCATGCATAAAGGCCCTGTGATACAAGGCAGTGACATTCAAGAAAATAAGAAGAAAATATGTCTAGAGCACACAGCATGAAAAGAAATGTGGTGCAAGATAAAAGTAAAAGGGTAGACTATGTCAAGTGTACACTATGTTCAGGGCTCATGAGTCCCTAGCAACTATGTAGTCTTTATTCTGACTGCAATGATAGCCATTAAAAGTTTCCAAGCAAAGAAATGACAACATCTAATTCATATTTTAAAAGATCATTCAGACCATAATGTATCAGAAAGGCAGGTCAATGAATATGAGATTTGCATATAGATTTTTTTTTACATGCACAGTTACATATAGGTTGGTATAGTTGAAAGTTTTTTATTAAAATTCTAATTTGAGGCCAGGTGCAGTGGCTCATGCCTGTAATCCCAGCACTTTGGAGGGTGAGGCAGGAAGATCACTTGAAGCCAGGAGTTCAAGACTAGCCTGGGCAACAAGGCCAGATCCCATCTTTACAAAACAATTTTGTAAAGATGCACACACTTGTAGTTCCAGCTACTCAAGAGACTGAAGTGGAAGGATTGCTCGAGGCCAGGAGGTCAAGGCTGCAGTGAGCTATTATCATGTCACTGCACTCCAGCCCGGGCAACAGAGTGAGACCTTGTCTCTGAAAAATAAAAAACATTTTTAAAAAATTTTTAACTTCAAAAGACCACTTTATTTCCTTGACGCTATAAGGCAATAATACTGATGAACAAAAATAGCAAGACATTCTTAATGAATCCTACCCTAATCAATACATCCTAGGAGGAATTAATAAACTGTAGTGAGCTTCTGGCCTCATTTTTCCCATCCCTTTCCAATATGGCATACCAACAAGTTTTGATTAATGAAAAGAAAAAGAAAGATAAAAACAGGCAGAGGCTGAAGTGTAGAAGAACTGGAAAATGTTAACAAGTACTGTGAGTTTAACCAACAACATCCAGAACGAAGTTCTTACCCACAATATTAAGATATATTACAGGTGCTGATCAACTGTGAAGTATCAAAGGTAACCGGACCTAACAATAGCAAAGGTACCAAAGTGCTGAAGTTAGTGGATGATCAACCTTTTTATGGATATCCCTCTAAACTTCACTTTCACTCATATTCTGAAATATTTTTTGAAGAAAAAGAAGCAGTTATAGCACTGGAACATTAAGTGTGCATAACTCAGACTATATCTTTTTTAATAATCTTTATTTTTATTTCCAACTTTTAAATTCAGGGGTACATGTGCAGATTGTTACATAGGTTAACATGTGCCATGGTGGTTTGCTGCGCAGATCATCCCATCACCCAGGTATTAAGCCCAGCATCCATTAGCTATTCTTCCTGATCCTCTTCCTCCTCCTACCCCCCACCCTCAAATAGGCTCCATTGTGTGTTGTGCCCCCGACATGTCCGTGTGTTCTTATCATTTAGCTCTCACCTGTAAGTGAGAACATGCAGTATTTTGTTTTCTCTTACTGCATTAGTTTGCTAAGGATAATGGCCTCCAGCTCCATCCATGTCCCTGCAAAGGACATGATCTCATTCCTTTTTATGATTCCACAGTATTTCATGGTGTATATGTACCATATTTTCTTTATCCAGTCTAAAATTGATGGGCATTTAGGTTGATTCCATGTCTTTGCTATTGTGAATAGTGCTGCAATGAACGTAAGTGTGTATGTTTCTTTATAACAGAATGATTTATATTCCTTTGGGTATATACCCAGTAATGGGATTGCTGGGTCGAATGGTATTTCTGTCTTTAGGTCTTTGAGGAATTGCCACACTGTGTTCCACAATAGTTGAACTAATTTACACTCCCACCAACAGCATAAAAGAGTTCCTTTTTCTCCCCAACCTCACCAGCATCTGTTATTTTTTGACTTTTTAGTAATAGCTATTCTGACTGGTGTAAGATGGCATCTCATTGCAGTTTTAATTGCATTGCTGTAATGATCAGTGCTGTTGAGTTTTTTTTTTGCATATGTTTGTTGGCTGCATGTATGTCTTCTTTTGAAGTGTCTGTTCATGTCCTTTGCCCACTTTAAATGAAGTTGTTTGCTTTTTTCTTGTAATTTTGTTAAAGTTCCTTACAGATGCTTAATATTAGACCTTGGTTAGATGCATAAGATTGCAAAAGTTTTCTCCCATTCTGTAGGTTGTCTGTTTACTTTGTAGACCATTTATTTTGCTGTATAGAAGCTCATTCATTTAATTAGATCCCAATTTGTCAATTTTTGCTTTTGCTGCAGTTGCTTTTGGTGTCTTCATCATGAAATTTTTGCCCATGCCTATGTCCTAAATGGCATTATCTAGGTTTTCTTTTAGGGATCAGTTTTGGGTTTTACATTTACTCTTTAATCAAACTTGAGTTTATTTTTCTATATGGTGTAAGGAACCCAGTTTCAATTTTCTGCATATGGCTAGTCAGTTCTGCCAGCACCATTTATTAAACAGGGAACTCTTTCCCCATTGCTTGTTTTTGTCAGGTTTGTCAAAGATCAGATGGTTGTAGATGTGAGGTCTTATTTCTGGGCTCTCTATTCTGTCCCATTGGTGTATTTGTCTTGTACCAGTACCATGCTATTTTGGTTACTGTAGCCCTGTAATATACTTTGAAGTCAGGTAGCATGATGCCTCCAGCTTTGTTCTTTTTGCTTAGCATTGCCTCGGCTATGCAGGCTCTTTTTTGGCTCCATAAGAATTTTAAAATAGTCTTTTCTAATTCCGTGAGGAATGTCAATGGTAGTTTAATGGGAATAGCATTGAATCTATAAATTGCTCTGGGTAGTATGGCCATTTTCACAATGATTCTTCCTGTCAATGAGCATGGAATGTTTCTCCATTTGTTTGTGTCATCTCTGATTTCTTTGAGGAGTTGTTTGCAGTTCTCCTTCAAGAGGTCCTTCGCTTCCCTTGTTAGCCATATTCCTAGGTATTTTATTCTTTTGTGGCAATTGTGAATGAGAGTTCATTCATGATTTGGCTCTCTGCTTGCCTGTTGTTGGTGTATAGGAATGCTAGTGATTTTTGCATGTTGATTTTCTATCCTGAGACTTTGCTAAAGTTATGTATCAGTTTAACAAGCTTTGAGGCTGAAACGATGAGGTTCTCCAGATATAGGATCATATCATCTGCAAACAAAGATAGTTTTACTTCCTTTTTGAATGCCTTTATTTCCTGCTCTTACCTGATTGCCCTGGCCAGAACTTCCAATACTATGTTAAATAGGAGACTCACAGACTCTCTCATTTGTACTAAAAACTTCACTGACTTCTCATCATTAATATACTATTGGTAGTTGAAACTATTTTAAATTTTTTGTGCCATATATCATCCATAATTTTATTTTCTTCTTAAACATGCACACATATTTAATAATATTTAAGAAAGAAAGCATAGGTTAAGAAAGCATGAATGCGGCCACCCCACCATCTGGGAAGTGAGGAGCGCCTCTGCCAGCCGCCCCACCATCTGGGAAGTGAGGAGCACCTCTGCCCGGCTGCTGTGCAACCCTCTAAGTGTGAAGTGGCAGCCTTGTGTGTGATCTTTATGCCTTCCCCAAGTTTGCATATTTGACATTAAAGTTTACTTTTAAATTAGAAAAAAACAAAAAGAAAGCAAGCATGAATCATCCACACACGTACTCAGTACATGAGTGAAAATGATGCTGAGTGTATTTCTGCTAATACTGATTCAACAATTACAATTTCTAGGTCAAAAACCACATGACAGGACAAGCAAGCCTTGTAGTAATGCTAACCACTCAACATATTTAAAATCTTAAAATTATAAGTCTTAACAGTCATAATAAAATGAAGTATCTGTTGCATGTTTCATCATCTGTTAAAGCATAACTCCTCTTCTAAAGATAAAAACCAGACTAGTCATATTAACTGATTTTCCCATATAAATTATAATTTTTAAGATTATAAAATTGGAAAATGTATTACATGTCAGCAAAATACCTTAAGGAATGCCATGCTAAATGAGTAAAACCCAGTGGTTTGGATATTATCCAAATCTGGGTGCATTTGTCAAAGGGTAATATGCATGGGAACAACATCATGTCAGAAAAAGTCTGGTGTCTCGGGGCCTTGACAAGGTAAAGTGAAATGGGCAGCTGAGATTGGAGAGGCAGAGCAACACAAGTATGAAGGGACAAGTAAGCATCAAAGAGTTATGAGGTGCTGGCTTTCAGCACAGTGTGGGTAGTATAAACACATAGTGAGGGTGAAGAGAACTAGAAGAAAGAACTTCAGTGAGAACACAGGGAACACAGGAGCAGTGACTCAGACACTGAGAGTAATAAGAATTGGAATTCAGGCTTTTAAAAAGTGGCAATAAGAGCCAGAGACCAAACATTGAGAGTGCAGAGGACAGGAAGAGAGTGTTAATGAATCCGACTTCAGCCTAGATTGTAGGCTCCTGGCTCAGTGCAGGAAAACAAAGGAGTATGCCAGCAGCCACTAAGGCGCACACACTTCTTGTGACCAGAGAGTTCAACCTCCTAAGGAAACCTTAAAAAGCAGGGAAACATAAAGAGCAGAACATTAACTAGGAAACATTCATTGTATGAGATGCTTCAGATGGAGGGATGAAAATCACCCCTGGGTTCAAATTCTGGCTCTATTATGAACAGCTTGAATTCAGGTCAATTATTTAATCTCTGTGTGTTTTGGTTTCCTTATATATATAAGATAACTTTCCACTTCTCAATGCTGTTAATGAGACTAAATGGGAGAATATATATGAAAGAACATGGATCCTGGCAAAATAAATGTCCATTTCCATACATTCTCCCTTATATCTATCAGCACTTTTCACCAACAGGGTAATACAGATTATTTCTGTTTCACACACACATAACAAAGCCATGGTGGCCTTTTCTACATATAGTTAGTATTCCCTCCCTTGATTTTATGCGATTCTTTTTTCCTTTCTACACAGGTTATGACTCAACAATATTCTTAATCTTAGAAATGAGTGCTTATTGCTTCAAATAATCTCTTCACTCTCAGAACAGTGTAGTTATCTGGGGAATAACTGAAAAATATTCATTGTTCTACAGCTCTCCTTTTGGACAATGTGGCCTCAATGCTCAAACTAGCTCATTGGCTCTAGGAGTCTTGTCTACCCAAATCATACTTCTATTCAGAAAATAGGCAAAAGAAGCAGCTGTGTAACACCAACCTCTAGTTCCTATTGCTTCTAAAAAAAAAAAAAAATTCAACTGTTCCCATTTTTGTATAAATGACCTTAGATAATCATGACTTACAAATATGTCAAGTAAACGATGGCATTGTTTAAACCGGTCCTGTTGGGAGCAGCAGGTTTCAAAGAGACATTTAGAAAATGAGGGACTTGAGAAAAAGGTTAATTGTAAAAGCGGTTACGTGTCCACAACCTATATTTTCAATAGTAAATACATCCCTTTTTCTACAGCTATCACCTTGAAACATCAAATTCTAAATCAGCTCTGAAAGCTCCATGACCTCAATCAATTTTTGCCCTAAACCTAGCCAGTCAACAAGCAATCACAGCAAATGTAAAACTACAAGGCATTACAATAACAAAATCTCTGTATTTTTATTCTAATTATTGACTGATTCAGCCATTCATTCAATTTAACAAATAGTTATTGAGTGCCTACCACATAAATAATATTATGGTATATAACAAATAATGATTTGTCCCTCAAATTAATAGACAAAACATAAAAGCAAAGATCATATTCAGATCATAAGAGAAGATAATGGAAAACACAGAGTCCTAAAGAATCGAAATATTTTAAATTACTTTTACTACTTTAAATGACAGTGTCTCCCTCATCCATAGTCAATTTCGAATCCCTGACTTCTGTAAGAATTAAATAATTCTGATAACTAATTTACTGAAATTTTGATCCTACTCTCTCCTTTTTTTGTTTTTTGTTTTTTTTTTTTTTTGGCAAAGTCTTGCCCTGTGGCCCAGGCTGGAGTGCAATTGCACAATCTCACTGCAACCTCCGCCCCCCGGGCTCAAGTGATTCTCCTGCCTCAGCCTACCAAGTAGCTGAGACTACAAGTTCACGCCACCAAGCCTGGTTAATTTTTGGTATCTTTAGTAGAGATGGGGTTTCACCATGTAGGCCAGGCTGGTCTTGACCTCCCCACCTCGTGATCCATCCGCCTCAGCCTCCCAAAGTGCTGGGATTACAGGCGTGAGCCACCACACCCAGCCTCTTTCTATCTTTCTATTTATCTTTATCTTCATCTATCTTTCTGAAGTGTACTCACATTTCTGGTAATTATCAGGACCTCTTCCATTCCAGCATATGGTTGGACCAATTGCTGATTTGTTTTATTTCTCCTGAAGATATCTACTTTTGTTTCTATGATAGAGTATTCTGTTGAAATATTTCTTCCTTACTCCATAGTCTTTTGTTATTTTGTCCACTGAAGTCATTATGTTTACATCTTTGGTTACAATTTGTTAAGAGCTGGCCTAGGTATATGACCTTATGATACAAGGATTCATTAGGAACTCCCAGGGTCACTCAACATTCCTTTCTATTTTGTTACTTTTTTTTATTGACACATAATAGATGTAGATATTTTGGGGGAATATGTGATATTTTGATAAATTCATGTAACATGTAATTATCAAATCAGGATAATTGGAATATCTATTACCTTAAACATATCTTCTAGCTGTTGTGAAGTACACAACAAATTATTAACTATAGTCACCCTACTGATTTATTGAACATTAGGTTTTATTTCTTGTATCTAACCATATTTAATGGTTGATTAACCATTGATCAACCTTTCTTCATATACCCCTCCTTTCTACCCTTCCTGGCCTCTGGTAATCATCAATCTGCCCCCTATCCTCATGAGATTCACTTTATGATGCTCCTTTTTAATGCCATCACCGTCTGAGTTTTTCTGTTTTATATATATATATATATATACATACATACACACATTAAGTTCTAGGGTACATGTGCACAACGTGCAAGTTTGTTACATAGGTATACATGTGCCATGCTGGTTTGCTGCACCCATCAACTCGTCATTTACATTAGGTATTTCTCCTAATGCTATCCCTCCCCTAGCCCCACAACCCCCGACAGGCCCCAATGTGTGATGTTCCCCTCCCTGTGTCCATGTGTTCTCATTGTTCAACTCCCAATTATGAGACAGAACATACGGTGTTTGGTTTTCTGTCTTTGTAATATTTTGCTGAGAATGATGGTTTCCAGCTGCATCCATGTCCCTGCAAAAGACATGAACTCATCCTTTTTGATGTCTGCATAGCATTCTATGGTGTATATGTGCCACATTTTCTTTATCCAGTCTATCATTGATGGACATTTGGGTTGGTTCTAAGCCTTTGCTATTGTGAATAGTGCTGCAGTAAACATATGTGTGCATGTGTCTTTATAGTAGATGATTTATAATCCTTTGGGTATAAACCCAGTAATGGGATTGCTGGGTCAAATGGTATTTCTAGTTCTAGATCCTTGAGGAATCACTATACTGTCTTCCGCAATGGTTGAACTAATTTACACTCCCACCAATAGTGTAAAAGCATTCCTATTTCTCCACATCCTCTCTACCATCTGTAGTTTCCTGACTTTTTAATGATTGACATTCTACCTGGTGTGAGATGGTATCTCATCATCGTTTTAATTTGCATATCTCTGATGACCAGTGATGATGAGCAGTTTTTTATATGTCTGTTGGATGTATAAATGTCTTCTTTTGACAAGTGTCTGTTCATATCCTTCACCCACTTTTTGATGGGTTTTTTTCTTGTAAATTTGTTTAAGTTCTTTGTAGATTCTGGATATTAGCCATTTGTCAGATGGATAGATTGCAAAAATTTTCTCCCATTCTGTAGGTTGCCTGTTTACTCTGATGGTAGTTTCTTTTGCTGTGCAGAAGCTCTTTAGTTTAATAAAATCCCATTTGTCTATTTTGGCTTTTGTTGCCATTGCTTTTGGTGCTTTAGACATGAAGTATTTGCCCATGCCTATATCCTGAATGGTATTGCCCAGGTTTTCTTCTAGGGTTTCTATGGCTTTAGGATTTACATTTAAGTCTTCAATCCATCTTCAGTTAATTTCTGTATAAGGTGAAAGGAAGGGATCCAGTTTCAGCTTTCTAGTATGGCTAGCCAATTTTCTCAGCACCATTTATTAAACAGGGAATCCTTTCCCTATTGCTTCTTTTTGTCAGGTTTGCAAACATCAGCTGGTTGTAGATGTGTGGTGTTATTTCTGAGGCCTCTGTTCTGTTCCATTGATTTATATGTCTGTTTTGGTACCAGTACCATGCTGTTTTTGTTACTCTAGCCTTGTAGTATAGTTTGAAGTCAGGCAGCATGATGCCTCCAGCTTTGTTCTTTTTGCTTAGGATTGTCTTGGCTATGCAGGCTCTTTTTTGGTTCCATAAGAAGTTTAAAGTAGTTTTTTCCACTTCTGTGAAGAAAGTCAGCAGGTAGCTTGACGGGGATAGCATTGAATCTATAAATTACCTTGGGCGGTATGGCCATTTTCACGATATTGATTCCTCCTATCCATAAGCATGGAATGTTCTTCCATTTCTTTTGTCCTCTTTTATTTTGTTGAGCAGTTGTTTGTATTTCTCCTTCAAGAGGTCCTTCATATCCCTTGTAGTTGGATTCTTAGGTATCTTACTCTCTTTGTAGTAATTATAAATGGGAGTTCACTCATGACTTGGCCCTCTGTTTGCCTGTTCTTGGTGTATAGGAATGCTTGTGATTTTTGCACATTGACTTTGTATCCTAAGACTTTGCTGAAGCTGCTTATCAGCTTAAGGAGATTTGGGGCCGAGAAGATGGGGTTTTCTAAATATACAATCATGTCATCTGCAAACAGGGACAATTTGACTTCCTCTTTTCCTAATTGAATACACTTTATTTCTTTCTCTTGCCTGATTGCCCTGGTCAGAACTTCCAATATTAAGTTGAATAGGAGTGGTGAGAGAGGGCAACCCTCTCTTGTGCCAGTTTTCAAAGGGAATGCTTCCAGCTTTTGCCCATTCAGTATGATACTGGCTGTGGGTTTGTCATAAATAGCTCTTATTTTGAGATACGTCCCATCAACACCTAGTTTATTGAGAATTTTTAGCATGAAACACTGTTGAATTTTGTCAAAGGCCTTTTCTGCATCTATTGAGATAATCATGTGGTTTTTGTCATTGGTTCTGTTTATGTGATAGATTATGTTTATTGATTTACATATGTTGAACCAGCTTTGCATCCCAGGGATAAAGCCATCTTGATCATGGTGGATAAGCTTTTTGATGTCCTGCTGGATTCAGTTTGCCAGTATTTTATTGAGGATTTTCGCATCGATGTTCATCAGGGATATTGGCCTAAATTTTTCTCTTTTTGCTGTGTCTCTGCCAGGCTTTGGGATCAGGATGATGTTGGCCTTATAAAATGAGTTAGGGAGGATTCCCTCCTTTTCTATTGATTGGAATAGTTTTCTGAAGGAATGGTACCAGCTCCTCTTTGTACCTCTGGTAGAATTCGGGTGTGAATCCATCTGGTCCTGGACTTTTTTTGGTTGGTAGGCTGTTAATTATTGCCTCAATTTCGGAGCCTGTTATTGGTCTATTCAGAGATTCAACTTCTTCCTTGTTTAGTCTTGGGAGAGTGTAAGTATCCATTTCTTCTAGATTTTCTAGGTGATTTGTGTAGAGGTGTTTATAGTATTCTCTGATGGTAGTTTGTATTTCTGTGGGATCGATGGTGATATGCCGCTTATCATTTTTTATTGCATCTATTTGATTCTTCCCTCTTTTGTTCTTTATTAGTCTTGTTAGTGGTCTATCTATTTTGTTGATCTCTTCAAGAAACCAGCTCCTGGATTCATTGATTTTCTGAAGGGTTTTTTGGGTCTCTACCTCCTTCAGTTTTGCTCTGATCTTAGTTATTTCTTGCCTTCTGCTAGCTTTTGAATGTGTTTGCTCTTGCTTCTCTAGTTCTTTTAATTGTGATGTTAGGGTGTCAATTTTAGATCTTTCTTGCTTTCTCTTGTGGGCATTTAGTGCTATAAATTTCCCTCTATACACTGCTTTAAATGTGTCCCAGAGATTGTGGTATGTTGTGTCTTTGTTCTCTGGTTTCAAAGAACATCTTTATTTCTGCCTTCATTTCGTTATTTACCCATTAGTCATTTGGGAGCCAGTTGTTCAGTTTCTATGTAGTTGTGTGGTTTTGAGTAAAGTTTCTTAATCCTGAGTTCTAGTTTGATTCCACTGTGGTCTGAGAGGCAGTTTGTTGTGATTTCTGTTCTTTTATATTTGCTGAGGAGTGTTTTACTTCCAATTATGTGGTCAGTTTTAGAGTAAGTGTGATGTGGTGCTGAGAAGAATGTATATTCTGTTGATTTGGGTTGAAAAGTTCTGAAGATATCTAAGGTTCGCATGATCCAGAGCTGAGTTCAAGTCCTGGATATCCTTGTTAATTTTCTGTCTCCTTGATCTGTCTAATATTGACAGTGGAGTGTTACAGTCTCGAGTTATTATGTAGGAATCTAAGTCTCTTTGTAGGTCTCTAAGACCTTGCTTTATGAATCGGGGTGCTCCTGTATTGGGTGCATATATATTTAGGATAGTTAGCTCTTCTTGTTGAATTGATCCCTTTACCATTATGTAATGGCCTTCTTTATCTCTTTTGATCTTTGTTGTTTTAAAGTCTGTTTTATCAGAGACTAGGATTGCAATCCCTGCTTTTTGTTTTTCCTTTCCATTTGCTTGGTGGATCTTCCTCCATCCCTTTATTTTGAGCCTATGTGTGTCTTTGCATGTGAGATGGGTCTCCTGAATACTCCACCAATGAGTCTTTATCCAATTTGCCAGTCTGTGTCTTTTAATTGGGGCATTTAGCCCATTTACATTTAAGGTTAATATTGTTATGTGTGAATTTGATCCTGTCATTATGATGCTAGCTAGTTATTTCACCCGTTAATTGATGCAGTTTCTTCGTAGTATCAATGGTCTTTAGAATTTGGCATGTTTCTGCAGTGGCTGGTATCAGTTGTTCCTTTCCATGTTTAGTGCATCCTTCAGGAGCACTTGTAAGGCAGGCCTGGTGGTGACAAAATCTCTCAGCATTTGCTTGTCTTAAAGGATTTTATTTCTCCTTGGCTTATGAAGCTTAGTTTGGCTGGATATGAAATTCTGGGTTGAAAATTCTTTTCTTTAAGAATATTGAATACTGGCCCCCACTCTCTTCTGGCTCGTAGGGTTTCTGCAGAGAAATTTGCTGTTAGTCTGATGGGCTTCCCTTTGTGTGTAACCCGACCTTTCTCTCTGGCTGCCCTTAACATTTTTTCCTTCATTTCAACCTTGGTGAATCTGACAATTATGTGTCTTCAGGTTCCTATTCTCGTGGAGTATCTCTGTGGTGTTCTCTGAATTTGAATGTTGGCCTGCCTTGCTAGGTTGGGGAAGTTCTCCTGGATAATATCCTGAAGAGTGTTTTCCAACTGGTTCCATTCTCCCCGTACACCAGTCAAACATAGATTTGGTCTTTTCACATAGTCCCATATTTCTTGGAGGCTTTGTTCGTTTTTGGGTTTTTTTCACTCTTTTTTCTCTAATCTTGTCTTCTTGCTTTATTTCATTAATTTGATCTTCAATCACTGATATCCTTTCTTCTGCTTGATGGTGTTGGCTACTGAAGCTTGTGTATGCGTCACAAAGTTCTTGTACTGTGGTTTTCAGCTCCATTAAGTCATTCAAGCTCTTCTCTACACTGGTTATTCTAGCTAGCCATTCATCTAACCTTTTCTCAAGGTTTTTAGCTTCCTTGCTATGGGTTGGAACATCCTCCTTTAGCTCGGAGAAGTTTGTTGTTACTGACCTTCTGAAGCCTACTTCTGTCAACTCAAACTCATTCTCCATCCAGTTTTGTTCCCTTGCTAGTGAGGAGTTGTATTCCTTTGGAGGAGAAGAGGCATCCTGATTTTTGAAATTTTAAGCCTTTCTGCTCTGGTCTCTTCCCATCTTTGCAGTTTTATCTACCTTTGGTCTTTAATGTTGGGACCTACAGATGGGGTTTTAGTGTGGATGTCCTTTTTGTTGATGTTGATGCTATTCCTTTCTGTTTGTTAGTTTTCCTTCTAACAGACAGGCCCCTCAGCTTCAGGTCTGTTGGAGTTTGCTGGAGGTCCACTCCCAATCCTGTTTGCCTGAGTATCACCAGCAGAGGCTGCAGAACAGCATATATTGCTGCCTGATCCTTCCTCTGGAAGCTTCCTTCCAGAGGGTCACCCACCTGTATGAGATGTCTGTCAGCCCCTACTGGGAGTTGTCTCCCAGTCAGGCTACGCAGGGGTCAGGGACCCACTTGAGTAGGTAGTCTGTCCGTTATCAGAGCTTGAATGCCATGCCGGTAGAATGACTGCTCTCTTCAGAGCTGTCAGGCAGGGACGTTTAAGTCTGCAGAAGCTGTCTGCTGCCTTTGGTTCAGATATGCCCTGCCCCTAGAGGTGGAATCTAGAGAGGCAGTAGCCCTTGCTGAGCTGTAATGTGCTCCACCCAATTCAAGCTTCCCTGCCACTTTGTTTACACTGAGCATAGAACTGCCTACTGAAGCCTCAGCAATGGTGGATACCCCTTTCCCTGCCAAGCTCCAGCGTCCCAGGTCAATCTCAGACTGCTGCACTAGCAGCGAGCAAGGCTCCGTGGGTGTGGGACCCGCCAAGCCAGGTACGGGAGGGAATCTCCTGGTCTTCCGGTTGTGAAGAACAAGGAAAAGTGCCGTATTTGGGCAGAAGTGCACCATTCCCCCAGTTACAGTCACTCATGGCTTCCCTTGGCTAGGAAAGGGAAATGCTCTGACCCCTTGCGCTTCCTGGGTGAGGTGACACCCCGCCCTGCTTCGGCTCACCGTCTGTGGGCTGCGCCCACTGTCCAACCAGACCCAATGAGATGAACCAGGTACCTCAGTTGGAAATGAAAAAATCACCCGTCTTCTGTGTCAATCTCGCTGGGAGCTGTAGACTGGAGCTGTTCCTATTCGGCCATCTTGGAGTTTTTGTTTGTTTTTGTTTTTGTTTTTGACAGAGTCTCACTCTGTTGCCCAGGCTGGAGTACAGTGGCACAGTCTAGGCTCACCATAACCTCTGCCTCCCAGGTTCAAGTGATTCTCCTGTCTCAGCCTCCTGAGCAGCTGGGACTACAGGCGCACGCCACCATGCCCGGCTAATTATTGTATTTTTAGTAGAGACAGGGTTTCACTATGTTGGCCAGGCTGGTCTCAAACTCCTGACCTCATGATCCACCTGCCTCAGCATCCCAAAGTGCTGGGATTACAGGCGTGAGCTACCGCACCCAGCCTTTTTCTCTGTTTCTTGATGTCCTTTAGTTGAAGATACTTCACTAACCACCAAGAGAAGTGGTTGAGTTAGCAGCTCTAACCAAGTTCCCTTCAAATCTTAACCTTTCTATGTTTCCCTATGACATGAGAATAAGGGAAAATACAACAGTAACCTGAGGAAATTCAGCACTAATTCTATAAGTCATGGATCCATTTTTAATTATATATTTCCTTAACATATAATTTGGTTTTGGGTATGTTTAGCCAGTTTTTTTCAGGGCTCATGAGTGCCTAGAAACTATGCAGCTTTAAGTATATATCCTGTACAATTGGTTTCAAGGCATATGCATGAGATGACTTCATGTTTTAAGTATTAATTTCTACCCTGTCACTTAAATAGATTCTCTGCAAATATTAAAACACTATGGCAATACAAGGCAAAGGAGGCATATTTTTTCACTGCCCCATTGCCCAGATGGTGAAACAGTGTGTCAGCAACAGAAGCAAAACCAGAGTCAAGGCCAAGTAATTAATTCACTATGCAACTTCCATTGCATAAAATATAGTAGTATTTTGGAACATGTGTTCTATAATATCCATTCTTGGCCCAGTCTACTCTGAGCTAAATGTTTTTGATATTTCCAAGAACAGCAAAAACCATTAATTCAATTCAACTCTGTGCTACAGTCAAATCAACAGGCCCCATATTATCAATAAAGATTTTTATGTAAAGCTATTAAATTCAATATTAAGTTCTGAAATTAGAATTCAGGATTTTGTAAAGTGGCAATGTTCACTATTCTCTGCATTAATCATTCAGGAAATCTGATTATAACCTACTACAGTAGATTAGTACTACAAAGAAGGGAAAGAGGGGGTGAGAAGCCCAGCTGGAGATTTGTAGTGCTAGCGGGGGAAGAAGACTGGCTTAGATTTATTGGAGACTAATTAAGACATGAGTTGGAGCAAGCAGCTGACATCTAGACTAAAACTGGAGGCACAAATTTCAATATAGACAGAGGGAGTCAGTTGAGAACCCAAGGAAGAACAGCAGTCCACTACGCATAGAAGAATACAAGCAGAAAAATGTAATGATCCAGACAAGTCCTTACAAAGCCCATCGATCCAGCAACCAAGATTTCGATGAAGTACAGAAAGTGCTTGAAATCAAAATGTCTCAGTTCCAGTCTAAAATTGAAAACTCACAACATATATGATCTTAGGATAGTCCCTTGATCTCTCTGAGTCTCAATCCCCTCATACAAAATGGGAATTGTTTTCAAACTACTTTGCAACGGCATGGGGAAAATTACCTATTTCATCAGAAAATATTTTGTAAAATGCAAAGTGACACAAATGTTTAGTGATGGTGATGGCATTATCATGGCTTTTGATATTACTAGTATTAATTTAATGGGATAATATTTTAAAGATTAACTGATATATTTTTGTCCTGGGTAAGTCTCATTGCCCAGTGATGCTCTAGCCATTGAGGCTGAAGTGTCCACTGCTGAAGAGCAAAATCAGCCTGAAAACAAAGGAGTCATTGCTCAACCTCAACATTCAGAATAGACTGTTTTAAGTCATAAAAAGCATACCAGTCATGAAAGGAACTTGTTTTAACTACAAGAACCACACACTTAAGGAGGGGGAAAAAAGGTTTTCTGAATTCCAGAAGCTTTGCTGTATATTAAAAACAAGTACCTCACTAATTCAAGACATCACTTTTTTGTTTTCCTGTAAGCAGTAGAGAAGAAAAGATACAAGACACAAGGCAAAGCAATTTCCCACTAAAAAGAACGGCCCTCAAAATCATTCCCAGTCTGGATTAATGAGCGGCAAGATAAAAAGAGAAGCTTTAGACATAATTGAGGGCTTCTGCCACATCCCCCCTTGCATCACCACATACCTGAGATTTCAGTTCTGGAATGGGAGAATTGATATAAGAAACATCCCACCCCTCAGCTACACTTTAGAATCCAAAAGCAGAAGGGACTTTTTTCCTGCTTCCACCTGGAATCCCAGGGAAATGCAATCGTTCAGTGTATAATCTAGCAACATGGGGTGGCTATTGAAGAAACAGAGAACTATAGACAGAAGGAAACAAGTATAGGAAAAGAAAGTGTTGATGAGAGCAACATGTTCCTAGAGCCTGCATGTGGTATGGAGGAAAACCGGACATTCCCACCTACCCACACTGTGGCCTGCAGACTTGCTGAGAGGATCAGCTGACTCAAAGAGCCCTGACATGGGATCAAGAACACAAACAGACCACCAGCGGCTGTGGCAGTTCATGTGCATGTGCATCTGCATGATCTTTCATCCCCTTCTCCTTCACTTCTCACTGAGTGGCCTTGCTGATGTGCCTAGAGCCACTTGGCCCATGAGGCACGTGGGGTCACCTGCTCCTAACTCAGAAGGTATCTTCTTAATGCATTGGCTTCAAAATCAGTAGAGAAAATAAGTTCTGTGTTCTCTAGCAGAGTGGGTATAATTTGGCATTCAGCAAATCAAATATCAAAGGAATTTTAGTCTGCTATGAACTATGCATTCTACTGAGTGCCAAAACCAAATATAATATACAGACATTCTTCATTTTATTCTGCTTCACTTTATTGTGTTTCACAGATATTTCATTGTTTACAAATTGAAGGTTTATGGCAACTCTGAGTCTAAGTCTATTGGCCTCATTTTCTCCAACAGCATATGCTCACTTCATGTCTCTGTGTCACGTTTTGGTAATTCTCACAATATTTCAAACTTTTTATTATTATTTTATCTGTCATGGTGGTCTATAATCAGTAATCTTTGATGTTACTATTGTAATTGTTTGGGGGCACCACAAATCACGTCCATATAAGATGGCAAACTTAATAAATGTGTGTGTTCTGACTGCTCTACCAACTGGTCATTCCCTTCTTTACCCTCTCCTCCAGGCCTCCCAATTCCCTGAGACATAGCAATATTGAAATTATGCCAACTAATAACCCTAAAATGGCCTCTAAGTTTTTAAGTAAAAACACGTCTCTCACTTTAAATCAAGAGAGTTAGAAATTATGAATCTTAGTGAAGAAGGCACATTGAAAGTCAACAAAGGCTGAAAGCTAGGCCTCTTGTACCAGTTACCTAAGTTGTGAATGCAAAGGAAAACTTCTCCGAGGAAATTAAAAGTGCTCCTCCAGTCAACACACAAATGATAAGAATGCAAAAGAGTCTCATTGGGCCAGGGGCAGTGGCTCACGCCTCTAATCCCAGCACTTGGGGGAGGCCGAGGCAGGTAGATCACTTGAGGCCAGGAGTTTGAGACCAGCCTGGCCAACATAGTAAAATGCTGTCTCTACTAAAAATACAAAAATTAGCCAGGCATGGTGGCACACACCTGTAATCCCAACTACTCAGGACATGAGGCACAAGAATCGCTTGAACACAGGAGGCAGAGGTTAGCAGAAGCCAAGATTGTGCCATTGCCCTCTAGCCAACAGAGCAAGACAAGAAAGGGAAGGGGAAGGGGGAGGGAGTGAAGGAAGAGAAAAGAAAGGAAAGAAAGAAAGGGAGAAGGTGAGGGAGAAGGAAAGGAAAAGGGAAAGAGGGGGAAAGGGGGAGGGAAGGGAAAAGGGAAGGAGGGAAGGAGGGAGAGAAGAAGGGAGGGAGGGAAGGAAGGGAAGGGAAAGAAAGGAAAGAAAGTAATCTAGCAGAGGTTGGCTCATGAGGTTTGAGAAAAGAAGCCACTTCCTGAACATGAAAGTGCAAGGTGAAGAAGCAAGAGCCAATGGAGAAGCTGCACAAGCTATCCAGAAGATACAGCCAAGATAATTCATAAAGGTAGCGACACTAAACAACAGATTTTCAATGTAGATGAAACAGCCTTATACTGGAAGTAGAGGCCATCTAGTATTTTCATAGCTAGAGAGGAAAAGTCAATGCCTGGCTTCAACACTTCAAAGAATAGGCAGACTCTCTTGTTACAGGCTAACACAACCGGTGACTTAAAGTTGGAGCCAGTGCTCATTGATCATTCTGAAAATCTTAGGGCCCTTAAGAATTATGCTAATTCTAATCTGCTTAAATGGAATAACAAAGCCGAGATGCAATCATGTCTGTTTACAGCATGATTTACTGGATATTTAAGCCCACTGTTGAGACTTGCTAATCAGAAAAAAAGATTACTTTCAAAATAGTACTGCTCATTGATAATGTACCTGTTTACCCACGGGTTCAAATGGAGTTTATAAACAAGGAGATGAATGCTGTTTTCACACCTCCTAATGATATTCATTCTGTATTCCATAGATCAAGGAGTAATCTTGACTTTCAAGTCCTTTTATTTAAGAAATAAATTTCATAAGGCTACAGCTGCCATAGATAATGATTCCTCTGATGGTCCTGGGCAAAGTAAATTGAAAGCCTTCTGGAAAGGATTCACCATTCTAGATACCATTAAGAACATTCATGATGCATGGAAGTCAAAATATCAGCACTAATAGGAGTTTGGAAGTTGATTCCAACCTTCGTGGATGATTTTGTGAAGTCCAAGACTTCAGTGGAAGAAGTAACTGCCTATGTGGTAGAAATAGCAAATGAACTAGAATTAGAAGTGGAGCCTGAATTGCTGCAATCTCATTATAAAACTTTCACTGATGAGGAGTTGCTTCTTACGGATGAGTGAAGAAAGTGATTTCTTGAGATGGAATCTACTCCTGGTGAAGATGCTGTCAACATTGTTGAAATGACAACAAAGGATTTGGAATATTACATCAATTTAGTCAATAAAGCAGCAGCAGGGTTTGAGAGGATTGACTCAAATTTTGAAAGAAGTTCTGTGTGTAAAATGCACATCATCACATGCTTTACAGAGAAATCTTTTCTGAAAGAGAAAGTCCATTGATGTGGCAAGCTTCATTGTTGTCTTAAGAAATTACCACAGCCACCCCAACTTTAAGTGACCTCCATCCTGGTGAATATTCAGACAGTCAATCCTTTGAAGCTTTGAAGCTAGGCTTCTCTCTAGCTTTGAAAATACCAGATAGCATCTTCTTCTATTATAAGGCTGTTTTACCTACATTGAAAATCTGTTGTTTAGTGTAGCCACCTTCATCAGTCAGGGATCATCAATATCAAGGCAAGACCCTACACTGGCAAAAAGATAACTCACTGAAGGCTCAGTTAATTGTTAGAATTATTTTAGCAATGAAGTATTTTAGTAAGCTATCTACATTTTTAGAGATAATGCTATTTCACACTTAACAGACCTACAGTAGTGTAAACATAAATTCTATATGCATGGGAAAACCAAATTTTCATGTGACTCGCTTTATAACAATATTCAATTTGTTGTGCTGGTCTGAAACCAAACCTGCAATATCTGCAAGGTATGCCTGTAGATAGTGGTAGTTTCCATCTTAATTTCCTCATTGTCCTCACCCCACTGACCTAAGTAAATAAAGAAATGAGTAACACTGCACAAATCAGCAATGGTTTCTGAGAACAATTCTAATCTACAAAATATATTGTAGCTACAAATGATGATAGAATTAATGGTTGCCCCATGTCCTCTTCTCCATGAGCTACATAAGTGTCATTTCTAGGACAACCAAATCTTCTGAAAAGTCAACAAGAAAGTAGCAAATAGTTCTGAGGGACATTTTAGATTCGCTTCAAATACACACATGCGCACACACACACACACACACACACCCCACTGGCTGTTTAAAACATTTGTACAACTTGCCTACATTGTCTATTATCCCAAAATATAAAAATAAAATAATCTCTAAATAGATTCACCGTTTGAGACTGCTGAACTTTCAAATATTGAAAAATCAAACCCTGAGTGGCAAAACTAGGGAATGAAGGCAACCAAGCTCATTACCAGCCTGCCTTTTTGCCATTTTTACAGGTACAATGAACTTAAAGGTCTCAGAGAGAGAATAAAAAACTAGGAAAGTTGAAAGTTACAAGCTCAAGCAATTTCCATCAAACCACTTTCTTCCCAATTTGCTACATTCACCCAGCCAACCCCTTTAATGAAGGGGAAAATCCATTCTTTCACCAAGTACAGTGAAAAATAGTAGCAAAGCAAAGAACTTTACCTCCAAGAAAAAAAAAACTGCAAATGATCTGACTCAGTGAATATTCAGGCAGTCAATAGATAATCTAAAATTGCACCTGTTTTTAATATTTAAACACAAAAATGCACCCTAAAACAAACGTGATCCTGGTGTATTCGTATCTAAAATATTAAGTTCTCCACTGACTCATTACTCTTATCAAACCAACATTGGAACATTTGACTTAGATCATCTAACTTTCAAAGCAGTTTATCACCAATTACACTTTATTATGTGTTTTTCCATAAGAGTTTTAAATTTTTTAAAAATCTAGCTGTATGTTGAATGTACAACATGTAGTGTAATGAAAGAAAAAAGGCACTGTGAAAAGGCTTTTGGGTTATGACACAAGCTCCGTTTGGTTCACTTTCCATCTCTTGTATTCCTCTCAAGAAGGGATCATAATTTGAGGATGAACCTTGCTTTTTTCTCTCCATTGGAAAAAAAATGGAAATAAACAGTTTCTTTTCATTGTTCCTGTACTTTCATGGCTATTGCGATTTTAACTTACATTAATATTACCTGATTTGACCTACATGTTACGTAAGGCAAAAGGACAGCATTTAGGGAATCTGCAGTTATATAAGATCATATGATCATTCAACACAGTATGAAAATCTCAAATGTGAATTATTGACATGTTTCTGTCTTTTTGACAAAATATTTGGATTCGATGTGGGATATAAGGCTTTTGGGGATTGTGGTTTGGTTTTTATTTTTATTTGTTTTTTCCATCAATAAATCTCAGTACCTTGCCTTTTGGGTTATAAACAGCTTGGAACAATCTAAGAAGGGAATTGCATGTCTCAAAATACCAAGCAATGAATAATTCTGTATTCAACTCTCTTTGCCTAGAGCTCAATAGTGAAAGCACAAAGCCTAATGGCAAAAGGCGATTTTTTAAATAAATAACTTATATTACATTTTTTCAGATTATAAAAGTATCATTTGCACCAAGGATAGGTAGAAAATATATTTCCAAAGGGAAGGCTATTAAAACAACCCATAATTTACTACTTAGAAACTATTACCATTTGTTTAATTTTTTTTTTAACCAGCGGAGATAATAATATTGACTTCCTCAACTAACTGGAATGCTCAGAGGAGAAGTTATAGTTGTCATGAGTTAGAACGTTTTCTCAAATGTCATAACATGTGTGTTGACTCTGAAACCAGAAAAAGGATAAAAAAAAAAGAGTAATGTGTTTATCTAGTTCAATAATTCAGGAATAATGAATTAGTGAAATCTAGAATCTAATTTATGACTCAGGAACTTCTAATACTTCTAGATCATCAGGGTGAAAATCGATTTTTATGCAAGGGCTGAAGTCATAAAGGGAATAGAACAGGGCCTGAATATGCAAATGCTCGCACAGGGACTGATATAAAATATATTGGTAATATTTAAAAGCAGGTACAAATATCCATTCTATAAAAGACAACCAACAGGTACTAGTCAGTTCTGGCTAATTGATACCAGGCAATAAAACAGCCTAGTATTCTATATTCTCCTACTTGTTGTTGCTGCTGTTTCTTAAAGAGAAACCAAAAATCTGTGTCTTTATGTGAAATTTCTACATTTTAAAATTTTCAAATAAACAGAAATGTTTAAAATATGTAAGCCAATCTACATGACTGTGAGCCTAATGTGGCCTGCTGGTTACCAGTTTCCAGCCCTGATTATCAGAGATTGGGATAAACCTGGGCATAACCTAGATCACTGTCTTACTTGTAGAAGAATTCTGAACAGATAGTAAGCTTCCACAAACAGAATTTAATATTTAGCTGGCTATGGTGACACCTGTGGTCCCAGCTACTCAGAAGGCTAAGGCATGAGAATCGCCTGAACCCAGGAGGCAGAGGTTGCAGTGAGCTGAGATCTCGCCACTGCACTCCATCCTGGGTGACAGAGTGAGAATATGTCTCAGAAAAAAAAAGAAAAATGTAATATTGACAGAGACCTAGGAGTTCAGTAACCAGTAGGCAGATTAATGCCACCCCCAACCCTCCATATGTGCGTGTCCTAATCCCCAGATGGAAGAAGGGGCCACTAGCCAAGGAATGCAGCCGCCTCTAGAAGCTAGAAAAGGCAAGGTAATGAATTCTCCTGCAGACCTCCCAGGAAGCCCTGGTGATACCTTGATTTTAGCCCAGTGAGAACTGTGTTGGTCTTCTGATCAATAGAACCGTAAGATTAAAAGTTTTTGTCACTAAGCCAGTAGATGTGTGATAAGTTGTTATGCCAACAATAACTAATACTCACCCTAGTTTGACACTGTACAGACTGGAAAACTGAGGTCCACAGAGTATAAAGACAAAGCAAGGAAAAAAACACATCTCAAGAGTCCCCATCCAGTGATCTTCCCACTGTATGAGCCTGCCTTGATTGACCTTGTGTTTGCTTTATGTAATTTTTTCATAAGGGCAGAATAAATAACATGCAGAGAGAGAAGGGGAGAGAAACATTCAGTTTAACTGGGACTTACTTGAACAGTAACATTTGGTTCGGGATAGAGAGGATAAGTAAGTAAAAGGAAGAAGAAGATACATTCAGTTCAAAAACACAAAGCTCCTCCAATATATGAAATCAGTCTACCTTGTTACTTTTACTTAAACGCCTGCCTTTGATGCTTTGCTGTCTAACTGGGAACTTAATTTGCTGTCTAGTTTGGAATTTGCAGAAATTAAAACAGCCTGGGCATGGGTTGCTTGTCCTGCCATCTCTGGAGGATTTATAAGGATCTGTTATCCCAGGGATTATGCACATTTTCTGTTGGCTTAGGTGTCAACCATCTGCAGTGTAACTGGAGCTATGATATGCCTGCCGAGATCATGATTACAATCACAGCTCAATGGTCGCAGCAATGCCAGAGTCAGCAGCGTGAAGGACATCAGAGCTCAAGCCTGCTTGAAAAATCTATCCATGTTCACTTCTGCTTCCCCTTCCGGTGTTCAGTAGAAGACCAGCATCAGTGCACATACAGATTTCTCCCAAAGGCCCCACAACTAGTGCCTGCGCTGCTGGCACCTGAGTACTGATGTACAGAGTCAGGTGGCAGGACCACAGCAAGCATTCCATTCTACTTCTACAAGCAACCTACAAGTTATCCTTTCAGGGGCTGCCCTTGATGTGCATTTTAGCCAGATTTCACCAAGAAATAAATATTCTGAATGAGAATAAAGGGAAGGAAACCAAACGTATAACAAGGTCCGGCCCTCTTCTTTTCAAAATGACCAAAACCGACCACATCTCTGATATTCTCTGTGCACTCAGAGCTGCTATAAGCCAAAATATGTCTATGCCCAGGCCTCAACCCAAGCAAAGAGCGAAAGGGTAGTGTAACTGCCCCTCCTTGTCATAAAAACAGACCTGGAGGGTACCTGAAAGTGCCCTTTCCCTGGGCCAGGTAGGAGGAAGCACATTGCTCAGCACAACCTCCGAAGTGTGATGGAGAGAGCTGGGCCTAACATAACAAAGCAATCCTAGCCACACTGCAAGGCTTATTATAAATTCCATCTTCAACGTTATGACTTCCCAATTCACTTCTCCTCCCAGAAACTGCCTCTTTCCTCTGAGTGCAAACCCTAACACCTCTAATATTTCTCTATGTGCCAAAGTGGTCAAAGCAACAACAACAAAAAAGACAATTATTGATAGACAAAACCAAAAAATCCATGACTAAGGTGCCAAATTCTGGCATGGCTGGTGCACAAGCAAGGTCATCAGAATGTGATCCCTCTCTGGCTCCTGGCTCCGCTTTCCCCCATGTGGCTCCATTCTTACCCAAGACGTAGCACAATGGCTACCAGCAGCTTTAGGCTTTACATTCTATTTTCTCAGCAGCCCCAGCAGAAAGGCATGCCTCTTTCCCAAAAGTTCCAACAAAAGTCACAGAAGTGAATCTCTGGCTCCCAATAGCCTGGCTGACCACATGCCCTAAACCAATCACCATAGCCAGGGAGATGCAACTGTCCATCAGGCCATGAGAGGATCCTCCTAGATGTATCAATAGGCGAGGTCCACCCCAACCACATGGTCCAAGAGTAGTTTGTTTGTCTAAGGAAAATCAAAGTGCTATGTAAAGAAGAAAAGGAAATTAATGCTGGGCTGGCAGAAACAACCAAAGCACAACTATGCCCTAACCTAGGGCCAGAATGATGGCACTAGCTCTATGAGAGGGGGCAATTCATGTGTGTGTTTTCTCCTCTGTTTCCAAACTTTCTGTAATGTTGTTATATTGTCTTTATTTTTTAAATGGGGGTGTAGGGCATGGGGTAAAGAAAAAGAAAAGCAATGCTTAGTTCTAAATAAATGGAAATATGATCATGTAAAGGTCAAGGGTTTCCTGCAGAATAAGAAAATCTCCTATCTGTAATATTAGGTTATCCTTTTTAACGCCTCTCCATGTGTATAATCTCATTTGGTCAGTTTTAAAAGTCACTCCTTCTGAAGATGACCTAATAAGACAAATGGCATCATGAACTGCCTTCCAAATGATTTCTGCTTCATGAAATTTTCTTGTTCTACATCCACAAGCATGATTCCAAAACAATTCAAGGTAAAGGTGTGTGATGTTTCCAAAAAATCCAAGAAAAAGATATTTTAACTGGTTCTAAATGCTATGAGGAAACATCTAGTACTATAAAGATTCCTTAGCCTAGCAGATCCAAGACCCTCCTTGATCCAGCCCCAATCTGTCTCTCTAGTTTTGTCTCCTAGTATACCGAACCAAGTATGCCACACTCATCAACACTGGTCCATTTCTATTCCAGCAACCCACCAAGCATTCTCATGATTCCTGTCTTCTTTCACCCAGTTCACTGGGAAATGCCCTCAGACTATTCTTTGCCTATAAAATCCTTCTCATCTTTAAAGGCCCCATTCAAACACCACATTTTCTAGGAAATATTCCCTTGCCCCCTTATTAAGTTCTCTTAATACTGAAGGCATATTATGAATACTCCTCTCTGGCCCTTATTCTATTCTGCCTTAAATTATAGTAGTCTTGTGCTCCAAGTGGGCAAGGCCATTTCTACATATTTATAATCTCTTTCCTACCCTGATGATTGCAATTGAGTTGCTTATTTTATTTTATTTATTGTTTCAATGAGTAACAGAGGGCCCAAAGATAAGAAGATAGACTTGTTCCTCTATAAACTAGACAGGAAAATACATATTAATAGCAAATCTTTACTATTATGCACATAACATTTTCTGAGGAAGTTTATCATTTTGTTTCCTTCTCCTAGTGACAAAAGAGAAGAGGAAGATGGTTATGATCCCTACTAAGTAAGGAAAGAAGGTCTAAGAATGAAACTGAGCTCTCCTCGCTATAATCTGACTTCAGCAATCATCTGAAATTGGGAGTAGAGTTAAAAATAAAGCTCCCACCCAAAGGCAGCCAGGATACAACCCAGTTAGGCTGAGCCAGCATCTTTCTAGAGACACTTCCCAGGCAGTTAGATATAGCCGTGCACAGTCCTCTGGGCCAGAGCCTGGAGCTAATGAGGGAGTCTGGGAAGGAGCAGTGAGACTTTTAACAAAAGAGCCTCACAAGCCATCGCGTTCATATTATGCCTCTTCAAAATGTCCCAGTTCCTTTCTCACCGTCAAGTATCACCACATTGACAAACAGGGGAGGTTGGAGTGATGAACATTTCATGAGCCATGGGATGTTTCTGTAATTCTCAGCATCAGGACACTTTTTTTTTTTATACACGAGAAACAGCAGGGAAAGGCACACATTTTATTTTTCCATAGATATGACTTGTAAACGTCTAACTCAGCTGCCTTTTCAGTACTTTTAAAGTGCTTTTCTTCTGAGAGAAATAACACCCATTTAGGTTTTCCATCAAGTCTGGGTGATAAAATGGGTACTTTCACATCAGAAAGTGGACTCATTGTAAATGTGAGATATGTCAGGGGAGGATAGCCTGGACTCTCTCAGGCTATAAAAGTGACATTTAACTACCTAATATCAGACATCATTAACAGCAGCAATTGCTAACAAGTCTGACCCCAACTCTCATCAGTTAAGAACATTTTGGACACAGCCAGGAGCAGTGGCTCACGCCTGTAATCCCAGCACGTTGGGAGGCCAAGGCAGGCGGATCACCTGAGATCAGGAGATCTAGACCATCACGGCCAACATTGTGAGACCCCATCTCTACTAAAAATACAAAATTAGCTGTGTGTGGTGGCGCATGCCTGTAATCCCAGCTGCTCAGGAGGCTGAGTGAGACAGGAGAATCGCTTGAACCCGGGAGGTGGAGGCTGCAGTGAGCCAAGATTGCGCCACTGCACTCCAGACTGGGTGACAGAGCGAGACTCCATCTCAAAAAAAAAAAAAAAAAAAAAAAAAAAGAACACTTAGGACACAAATATGTTCTATGCATCTGGCAGGAGCAGGAAGATCCCTGGTTGTGTGAATATTTTTGCTACTATTTTATTCCTGCTCATGTTTTCTAAGAATCTCAATGTTGAGTATCTTAAAGATAATGTAGCCAAACCTTTAGCTTAGAGATCACAAACTTGTAGTCCACATTTTTTGCTCCTTTAAAATTCCTATAGTTATTTACAACAGTAATTTCAAGTGTGATTTGTCCATTTTTTGGCAACAATGATCATGATTTTTCATATATAAATAACACTTTATAGCTTACAAAACACTTTTTCACACGTTATTATTTAAATTCTCAGTGTCTCTGCTAATTGCTCCAAGCTTACCTAGCTACCCTCCAAACTATACTATTTCACAAAGGCACAAAAATATTTTAAAACCCCACAATTTCTTGTAAATTTGTTTGAACTCATTGTAGATTCTGGATATTAGCCCTTTGTCAGATGAGTAGGTTGCGAAAATTTTCTCCCATTTTGTGGGTTGCCTGTTCACTCTGATGGTAGTTTCTTTTGCTGTGCAGAAGCCCTTTAGTTTAATTAGATCCCATTTGTCAATTTTGGCTTTTGTTGCCATTGCTTTTGGTGTTTTAGACATGAAGTCCTTGCCCATGCCTATGTCCTGAATGGTAATGCCTAGGTTTTCTTCTAGGGTTTTTATGGTTTTAGGTCTAACGTTTAAGTCTTTAATCCATCTTGAATTGATTTTTGTATAAGGTGTAAGGAAGGGATCCAGTTTCAGCTTTCTACATATGGCTAGCCAGTTTTCCCAGCACCATTTATTAAATAGGGAATCCTTTCCCCATTGCTTGTTTTTCTCAGGTTTGTCAAAGATCAGATCATTGTAGATATACGGCATTATTTCTGAGGGCTGTGTTCTGTTCCATTGATCTATATCTCTGTTTTGGTACCAGTACCATGCTGTTTTGGTTACTGTAGCCTTGTAGTATAGTTTGAAGTCAGGTAGCGTGATGCCTCCGGCTTTGTTCTTTTGGCTTAGGATTGACTTGGCAATGCGGGCTCTTTTTTGGTTCCGTATGAACTTTAAAGTAGTTTTTTCCAGTTCTGTGAAGAAAGTCATTGGTAGCTTGATGGGGATGGCACTGAATCTATAAATTACCTTGGGCAGTATGGCCATTTTCACGATATTGATTCTTCCTACCCATGAGCATGGAATGTTCTTCCATTTGTTTGTATCCTCTTTAATTTCATTGAGCAGTGGTTTGTAGTTCTCCTCGAAGAGGTCCTTCACATCCCTTGTAAGGTGGATTCCTAGGTATTTTATTCTCTTTGAAGCAATTGTGAATGGGAGTTCACTCATGATTTGGCTCTCTGTTTGTCTGTTATTGGTGTATAAGAATGCTTGTGATTTTTGTACATTGATTTTGTATCCTGAGACTTTGCTGAAGTTGCTTATCAGCTTAAGGAGATTTTGGGCTGAGACAATGGGGTTTTCTAGATATACAGTCATGTCATCTGCAAACAGGGACAATTTGACTTCCTCTTTTCCTAATTGAATACCCTTTATTTCCTTCTCCTGCCAAATTGCCCTGGCCAGAACTTCCAACACTATGTTGAATAGGAGTGGTGAGAGAGGGCATCCCTGTCTTGTGCCAGTTTTCAAAGGGAATGCTTCCAGTTTTTGCCCATTCAGTGTGATATTGGCTGTGGGTTTGTCATAGATAGCTCTTATTATTTTGAGATACATCCCATCAATACCTAATTTATTGAGAGTTTTTAGTATGAAGGGTTGTTGAATTTTGTCAAAGGCCTTTTCTGCATCTATTGAGATAATCATGTGTTTTTTGTCTTTGGTTCTGTTTATATGCTGGATTACATTTATTGATTTGTGTATATTGAACCAGCCTTGCATCCCAGGGATGAAGCCCACTTGATCATGGTGGATAAGCTTTTTGATGTGCTGCTGGATTCGCTTTGCCAGTATTTTATTGAGGATTTTTGCATCAATGTTCATCAAGGATATTGGTCTAAAATTCTCTTTTTTGGTTGTGTCTCTGCCCAGCTTTGGTATCAGGATGATGCTGGCCTCATAAAATGAGTTAGGGAGGATTCCCTCTTTTTCTATTGATTGGAATAGTTTCAGAAGGAATGGTACCAGTTCCTCCTTGTACCTCTGGTAGAATTCGGCTGTGAATCCTGGAGTCCTGGAGTCTTTTTCATTGGTAAGCTATTGATTATTGCCACAATTTCAGCTCCTGTTATTGGTTTATTCAGAGATTCAACTTCTTCCTGGTTTAGTCCTGGGAGAGTGTATGTGTCGAGGAATTTATCCATTTCTTCTAGATTTTCTAGTTTATTTGCGTAGAGGTGTTTGTAGTATTCTCTGATGGTAGTTTGTATTTCTGTGGGATTGGTGGTGGGCGAAGGACATGAACAGACACTTCTCAAAAGAAGACATTTATGCAGCCAAAAACACATGAAAAAATGCTCACCATCACTGGCCATCAGAGAAATGCAAATCAAAACCACAATGAGATATCATCTCACACCGGTTAGAATGGCAATCATTAAAAAGTCAGGAAACAACAGGTGCTGGAGAGGATGTGGAGAAATAGGAACACTTTTACACTGTTGGTGGGACTGTAAACTAGTACAACCATTGTGGAAGTCAGTGTGGCGATTCCTCAGGGATCTAGAACTAGAAATACCATTTGACCCAGCCATCCCATTACTGGGTATATACCCAAAGGAATATAAATCATGCTACTATAAAGACACATGCACACGTATGTTTATTGTGGCACTATTCACAATAGCAAAGACTTGGAACCAACCCAAATGTCCATCAATGATAGACTGGATTAAGAAAATGTGGCACATATACACCATGGAATACTATGCAGCCATAAAAAATGATGAGTTCATGTCCTTTGTAGGGACATGGATGAAATTGGAAATCATCATTCTCAGTAAACTATCGCAAGAACAAAAAACCAAACACCGCATATTCTCACTCACAGGTGGGAATTGAATAATGGGAACACATGGACACAGGAGGGGGAACATCACACTCTGGGGACTGTTGTGGGGTGGGGGGATGGGGGAGGGATAGCATTGGGAGATATACCTAATGCTAGATGACAAGGCGGGGAGGGATAGCATTGGGAGATATACCTAATGCTAGATGACGAGTTAGTGGGTGCAGCGCACCAGCATGTCACATGTATACATATGTAACTAACCTGCACATTGTGCACATGTAGCCTAAAACTTAAAGTATAATACAAAAAGAAAAATAATAAAGCCCCACAATTTGCTTTTACATAGTAAAATAAAATGTTTTTCTTTTTTTTTTTCAGATCAATGTTTAATGATAGGTTTACACAGTTGTGTGATAGCTTCTGTTGGCACAGGAAACACTACTACATACTCAGAAACATACTTCTATTACTTCCCATTTTCACAATAGCAACCAGGTTTAATATTACTTCCCCTGTTTACATACACAGAAACTCAGGTTAAAAAAAAAAATCTATCCAGTGCTAAGTAGCGAATAAATGGCAAAGACTGAACTTGAACCCGTATCTAATTAACTTTAAATCATGTGCATTTTCTACTCAACCACTCTCCACTTAGCTACTTAATGCATTCTTCTAGTTAATTTTAGCATCACAGGACAGAAAAAAAACACCTTTAAAAAAGACGTTTAGAGTGTATGTGTGTGTGTGCGTGTGTGTATATATACATATATATATGCTTTCACTTAAGTTGCAAATCATAGCATGCTCCAGTAGTATAAGGAAACTGTTCATAGGTCTAAAATATGGTCTTAAACATATTTTTAAGTGTTAATTTTTAAAGTAACTTTTTAACCACACAGAAAGGGAAGTGAACATACCTCTGGAAACACCACCCAGATCAGTGATGATCCTTGCCTCATACTGCTGTACAGCAAAAATAATCACTGCCATAGATGTGTTTTGGCTGTCTTTTGATCTTTATACACACAGAATCTTTTTTTATTATACTTTAAGTTTTAGCGTACATGTGCACAATGTGCAGGTTAGTTACATATGTATACATGTGCCATGTTGCTGTGCTGCACCCATTAACTCGTCATTTAACATGTTAATGCTATCCCTCCCCCCTCCCCCCACCACAAAGAATGAAAGAATTACAGGATTATATCTCAGAAATGTTTGTGCTTCATAATTCACTATTAGCAACACAAACTTACCAAAGGCCTATAATAGCATTCCAATTTTTTACACCTTAATTTCAGAAATACAATTTTCTTCCAGAGCTAGTCATGAATCATAATTAAAGGGTGTTTAGTAGATACATGCAAATATCAAATGATCCTAACCAAAGCGCCATATTCCAAATTACTTGGTATATGCAGAAGATAGGGCAGCACTACAGGGCAGAGGAGAGTTAACAAAGACCAAAAGCGGGGGAAAGAAAGAATGAATGGGTGAGTTGTTATCCTGACAACCAAAAATTCACATTTCCTAAAACCCAACAGTCCAAAGGCAAGACAGGCCAATTCCTTAAGTGGAATAATATTGGAAGCCATGAAGCTCACAATGGCACTTCCATTCAACTACTAATGCACAAAATTCTACCAGAAATGCATCCCTCTGAGGATTTGGCCTTATTAAATTCTCGTCTTTCTCTGGACAGACTAGAAAATGTAGGGTATACAATACAAGCTGCTCTTAGCTACCTGCACTCTGTGTAAGGACAGTCTACCAGAGGGAACTTTTTGAAGGTGAAGAGCTGATGATGAAGTAATGATACCATGTAGTAAGTGACTTATGTCCTAAGCTTTTTACAGCTACCATCTCATTTAGTCCCCATATAAGTGCTACAAATAAGGTATTTTTGATCACATTTTATGTATAAGAAAGCCAAGGCCCAGAAGAGGTAGGTCATTTACGCAAGGTTCAGGAGGAACAAACGAAGAAACTGGGGTCAGAGCTGGACTATCAGGGAAACTAAATTGATGATACACTGATGCTGAGTCAATGACCTTGGGCTCCTTATAAAGGAGCCTCAGTATTGACATAATTAAGCACTGAAGTAATACTGACTATAGGTGATAAAGTGGTCCCAGGTCTCCATCTGCAAGAAAACAAACAGGGAGATCAAGAGAGGGAAAGTCTCTTCCTTCTTATCTCTTCCTTTCCCTTCCCTTATTTTCACTTCTTTTCTCTCTTTGCTCTCTCTCTCTCTCTCTCTCTCACACACACACACACACACACACACACACACTCCACCCACTTAAATTCAAAGGATACAGGTAAATAGAAAGCTTAAACCATTTAATAAGCAATGAATTTATAATTACAACTCCTAATTCTTAAGGATTCTGCCATAACAAGGGTATATATTTACAGAGACAAAGGGAATTGAGTGTAAGGGGAACTTCAGTTTATGGGAAGAAGAAGGTCGTCAAAAAATAGCATTGAACTTTGCCTCAGATTTCAACAAAGGATACCAGCATGTGGGGTGCTCCCTAAGTATAACTGGTATTAAAAATTAATCAGGTCTGGAACTGGGATATTTCCTGGCTTTGCCAAGCAAAAAAGTTAGATAATTTAATATTGATATTAACAAAGATGAAGGGAATGGTTATTTGGTTTTCACTTTGTTAGAAACTTCCCTAAAGGGCTTGGTACTCTTAAATAGCATTTCACCCAGGAGAAGAGTTTTAGAGACCACAAAGTGGAACCAAATCATGTAAAACGCAAACTGGTCAATTAGCTCTGACTGCAGTATGCTATTTGTGAAGGCGACAAAGAGAAAACACTTTTAAGTCTGAATACTTACATGTCTCACAAACGTTTGTTAATGGTAGTATTAGAAATAACTGAAATGCAAAGGATAAAAACTAAGTCCTAGAATACATCAAACTCAAAGTCACTGAAAGTGCTATAGTCAGTCTGATCGATTGTGCTAATACCCATCACCAATCACATTTCATCAGGATCTCAACAGTGATTTTCTTTATGAGGAAAAGTTTTTAACTCCTGAAAAACTAGAAATAACCAAAGTCCTAAAATACAAGAAAAGGAGCAAGGTATAATAAAAAGGCATTTGACCAAATTTCAGTCTTGGTTCTCCTTGGTGTTCTTGGGCCAACCACTCCATGTCTTATGCACCATATATTTCTACCTACTAAATAAGGAGGTCAAGCCAGATAAACTCTGGAGTCTAACATTCTCTGATTTCATGAGGTATCCTTGACTGAATGTTTAAAAACCTACTCTATTCAAATGTTTTATACTATCTATCTATCGATAGATAGATAGATAGACAGACAGACAGACAGACAGACAGACAGACAGACAGACAGATAGATAGATACAGAGAGGATCTCAACATTGCCCAGGCTGGAATGCAGTGGCGTGATGGTATCTCACTGCAGTCTTGAAATCCCAGGCTCAAGTGATCCTCCCGCCTCAGTCTCCCAAGTAGCTGGGACTCCAGGAGCATGCCAGCATGCCCAGCTAATTAATTTTATTTTGTAGAGACAGGGGTCTCACTCTGTTGCCCAGGCTACTCTCAAACTCCTAGCCTCAAGCTATCCTCTACCTTGGTCTCCCAAAGTGCTGGGATTACAAGAATGAGCCAACCTGGTCTATGCCATCAATTTAAACATTAATTAAAAACTAAAATCATAGCTTGTGCTCAGAAGTGTCCCTAAAAGGGAGCTCCTCAGAATTCCGCTTCTCTTAGAGCACACAAATGAAGACTATTCCTACATAGCCTCTGGTTGATGTAAGATATGCCAAGAAAAAATATTTTTTCTTAAGAACAAAGTGCTGGGAATCTCTGTGATAACTAAATTCTTCTTTATCTCACTACATGACTGCCCTCTCTTGGTAGATACTGAGATAACAGAAGCTGATTTCCTGACCCGGACTGGAATTTGGCTTCAGGCTTCAAGAAAATATTCTTGATTCTTGCCAGTAGGGAAATCTACTTAATAAGGCAAGTGTAAATGTAATCTGTAATGTTTAAAAGATAGCGATTCGTTGTTTTCAAGGTTGGTTTCCTGAGAGATGAATAATACTGTGCAGGAAACATTAGGAAAAGCTCTGGGGATCAACCCTTTCTCTGGCAGACTGGAGGAAAACGCAGAGGCTGGGCTGTAATGTGGTTCCAACAATGGCTTTAATCGACCCCACAGAGAATTCTGAAACTGGCTGGACCTTCGGAATTGTTCTGAGTTGGGACAAGAAGACTAGGCCTTCACATCCTCACATCAACCAGCCATTGGATACAGGCTGTCCATAGCCCTGGACAAGGAGCTATGATCCTGAGCAAGGTGACTCTTCCTCTAAGAATGGTTTCTGATGGGGGCTGACACAAGGAAACTATCAGGTAGCAGCAGACCTGGAAGCGGGAGGAGCAGACCTTTCAGACCTGAGGGAGGACCTGGGTGTGGCATCACAGTGTCTACTACATAATTATTCTATACTGTTGTTAATAACTGTTTCTTAATAAACACAGTGGCAAACAGTGTAACTAATCTTGCAATGATTACAAAAATCAAAGGTAATAAATATACGAAATGATGCAGCCACGTTGGAAAGCAATTTGGCAGTTTCTTTAAAAATTAAATTTACCATATGGGCCAAGTACTGTGGCTCACACTTGTAATCCCAGCACTGTGGTAGCCCAAAGTAGGAGGATCACTTGAGGCCAGGAGTTTGAGACCAACCTGGGCAATATAGCCAGACAGCATCTCTACAAAAAAGTTTAAAAATTAGCGAGGCGTCGTGTTACGCACCTGTAGTCCTGGCTATACAGGAGGCCAAGGCAGGAGGAATTCGAGGCTACTGTGAGCTATGATCATGCCACTGCAACTCCAGCCTGGGTGACAGAGTGAGGCTGTCTCCAAAATATGTACATATATATAAATATATATATAAATATATATATATAGAATTTACCATATGGCCCAGTAATTCCACTCCTAGATGGAAGAGAAGTAAAAACATGTTTGTCCACACAAACAAATATACAGGAACGTTCATAATAGCATTTTTCATAATGGGCAAAAAATGGAAACATTCCAAGTTCTATCAATTTGTGAATGGACAAACAAAATGTGTTATGCCTATAGAATCAAATAGTATTTGGCAATAAAAAGGAACAAACTACTGATACATGCTACAACATGAATGAACTTCAAAATATGCTTTAAAACCCTAAAGCAACAGACTACATATTATATGATTCCATTTATATGAAATGTCTAGAAAAATATCTATAGAAACAGAAAGTAGATCAATGACTGCCTGAGGCTGAAGGCGGAAACAGAGGATGACTGAAAATGGCATGAGCAATCTTTGGAGATCATAGAAATGTTCCAACATTGAATTGTCATGGCACCACTCTGTGAATGTGCTAAAAATCTTTTAACTATATACTTAAAATGAGTAAATTTTACATTAAGTAAATTATACTCAATAAAGCAGAAAGAAGGAAGGAAGGGAGGATACGGGAGGGAGGATACGGGAGGGAGGATACGGGAGGGAGGATACAGGACGGAGGATACGGGACGGAGGATACGGGAGGGAGGATATGAGAGGGGAGGGCATGGGAGGGGAGGGCAGGTGATGATGTTCCTGGGTGGCCGACTCTGATCAGTGTTGTTTCTTTTTTTAATCTAAACATAGGATATGGGTTTAAAATAATAGCCTAGTCTGCATCTGTCAGAATATGTCATATCAGCAGGTCCCTGGACCTCAATGTTTAGGATCTAAATTCACTTTGGGGAAAACTCAATATAAACAGGGCCCATAAACAGTATGATAGTTACCTCCCTAAAGCAGCTGGTAGGAGACTGCCCAGTCATACTAAAAACAAACAAACAAACAAACAAACCACTCTAAGATATACACTTTCAATGTATGTCTAAAATCTCCATCTTCATCAGTCTGACAAAACTATTCTTCCTCCCTTCTACACATATACCTAGGCTTAATAATAATACCATGTTTGTCCAACTTCCCTTTTCAAGATTGCCCTTGATGTTCACTTTTACCCAATTTCACCAAGAAACTAAATTTGTAGGGGGCAAAGGGAGAAGTGACGATGGGGAGGGAAAAGACCTAGGTATCTAAGCTCTACTGAAAGCATACTATATTCAGCACTGTACTTGTTATATATTATGTCACTTAGTCTAACTACAATTCTGTGGAGGGACATTATTCTTATTTAATGAATAAGAAAGCAGAGGCTAAGAGGATTAAGTCATTCATCTGAAATCAGCCAGGATGGTAATAAGATAAACATAGGTAAGACTATATAAACAAGATAAAACAAAAATATCAGACTACTTTGCAATTGTCTTTTTGGAGTTAGGCAGCCAGACTCTGCCCCTATGAATAGGGATAGGTTTTCCCCTGAAAAAACTGAATATCCCACTGTAAAATATCCTGGGAAGAAGTTTTTCCTGCAGCTGAAAATGAATCTCTGGAAATAAAAAGCTTCTCTCTGGTCACCCTGCTTAGGAGACGAAAATTCATAAAAATCTAGACTGACAGAAAAAACTAGACCAGGTAATAGGAAGCTGGTCTGGAATCACAGGTTGAATTCTGCAGAAGCAGCTGTCAAGACAGTGTTTAGGGTCAAAATATTTATTACGGAATAACACCAATGAAAGGAGGGTCAAGGAAGCAGAATTGGACAAAGGAAAAAGTCCAAATGTCATACAAGCCTGATGAAGCCCTGATCACACCAGAGGGCATCTCGAGCAAGCATTACCCATCAGAAGTGTTCTGCGATGCATCTCCGTGTCTCCCAAACCTAGGAACAGACCCTAGGGTTGGTCTGGGTTTTTGAGCAGTTGAAAATTAGCCTCCAGACTGTACATTCTTTTCTTTATAGTCTGCCCTTGGTTGCGCTATGAGAAATTAGAAAAAAACCTGATCGTGGTAGAATAATAGAAGCAAGAAATGAAGTAGTTAGAACGACTTCAGCTCTAAACACAGTTTTAATTTGTTGAAATAATATGTATTGTCTCATATACAATATGAGATGTTCACAGGCAGAGAAATTGCAGAGTTGGCATGATTGGGGCACCACTTCCCTCTGTGATACGGGTTCTCTCCTCTGTGTTGGCTTCATCCTTAGGATGGCAGTAAAATGGACTGGTTCCAGATATAACATTCAACAGGGCAATGTCAAGAGGCAGAAGAGGGATGGTCTCTTCTGGTGCATCCTTCATAAGACCAAGAAAACCTTTCCCAGAACTCCCCACCTCCATCCCAGCAGACCTTCCCTCACATCTTATTTGTCAGAACAAGACACATGTCACTCCTAAACCAATCACTGGTGATCCCTTTGGAATAGTCAAGACCAGCTTAGTCTATTCAGGACCTATCTGCTATAACTGGGGATGAGGCCAACTTCTCCTAAAGTACTTAGCTCTGGGGAGAAGAGATGGATGTTTGGACAAAATCAGAATTCTCTCAGGAAGAAGACAAAAGCAAAAAGTTAGTTGAGTAGGTAACCTACAGTGTTCTCTACATAAGGACACTATTGCTGAAGTCAGTAAATGTCACTTAGCCAAGCAACTATGGTACAAGCGTCAGAACTAGCAGAAGCACGAGCTTTAGAACAGTAGCAGAAAATAATCATATTGGCCTGTTTCTGCTCATATACTAGAATCCTAAGAAAACCTGGATCATTAAAAAATATTTTTTAACTCCTAGAAGGCTAATTTCCCAAATCAGTTTCATTTCTCTGTAGTTCTGGTTAACCTATCCATAAGAAATAAAATATTCAAGCCCTGATCTGTGTGGTTCCAAGTTCATGAGTTCAAGCATAAGACATTAATTTTTCTCAGATTCCATCTTCCCTGGGGAAATTTATTGACCAGAAATCCACCCCCATGGCCCAGCATCATTCTCTGATAAGAGATTTGAAGGGATATTTTACAGGGGACAACAGGCATGATTAACTGCTGTGGGAATGGACAGATAATATTTATTGCATTTCCTAAAACTGAGGCTATAAGGCAGCCCATTATGAATATGCATGTTGATTTAAATGAAGAAATAGCCTAAAAAGACATAATATGTTTAACTGATTTCTCAAAATGCTTTATTATATTCAAAATATAACTATCTTTTACTATGACAAATGACAAGTTTTGAGCATAATTAAAAATCAGCAGAATATTCCAATACTTTGTTGTAGAAGTAGCCTTGTTTCCATTAAAAGAAGAAATTATTTCTTTCAAAATCATTTGTACCACCAGCTCCACCACTCAATGGACGGCGTTCTTAAGTTCTTGGGGTCTCCTCATTCCTTCCTTTATAAAATGCACATGATTTATCGGTTCCTTCTAAACCCCAAAATTTATTATTGCAAGATATAATTGATTCCAGGAATCAGTCATATTGTGCCATATCATAAATTTTCTATGGTTCTTGGGAACAACAAGCTACGGTATTTCTTTTGGTTTTCCTGTTTTCCAAATATGGCTTCACAGGCTTTATGCCTGTAATGTATGCCTTTCTTTAGCGGCTTTTTATTTTCTAGGTAAATTCCCATACTGTGCATTTTATTATTAGTCATTTAAACAATAATTTTGTAAAATACAGCAATGTTTAGAAACCTTGACAAAATAAGTATATAGATCTGGACACAATAATCTCCCACTGTCTTAAATAAGTTCACACTTTCAGCCTTCAGGATGTTCTGAGGGAAGATGGGGATGGTGGAAAGGAAAGAAAGATGAGGTAAAATATCAAACACATCATTTCAGACCTGGAAGACTTTGGAGGTCATCTAATCCAGTGGTTCCCAAACTTGTTAGGCAGTCTATTATACGCGGAACCTGCTTCATAAACTATCCTCCTCACTCCCAATCCCCCAGTCCCTAAACAAACTGAACATCTGTATTCTTATCAAGTTCATCAGGTATTCTGAAGCACAGGCAGGTCTAGGAACCATTGATATAGTCTAATCACATTATTTAATAAAGGAGAAAAATAAAATTCAAATAAAGAATGAAGACAAAATGAAAATACCCAGGTCTCCTTTCCCAAAAGCCTGGTGTTCTTTCCACTACCTTATCAACATAAATTATAATTACATATAAATAATATGTCTAACATTAAATTAAAAACCACTTACAATTATTTGGATCAAAGGAGAAAGGTTACCCAGGACAGTACAAGAAAATGAGGGTCAACTAGAGGAAAACTTACATCACATAGAGAGATCCAGACCTAATAAGAAGAACAGAGGGAACTGGAGGAAAAGAAGCAGGAGACAGGAAAGACAGGGATGCTATGCAAATTAGTGAGGGAAAATAGACACAGTAGGACCTTGAATTAAACTCAAAATGAAGAACGTTTATCATCTTTACATCTAGGAGGCTCAAAAGAACTGGCATAAATGAGAATGACTTTATATGTTCCATTTCTGCATTACACTTTCTCAATCGGCATAATAATCTGTGGATGGACAGATTGCAACAGAGCACTATCAGCAGTGTTAGAGTACCTCCATTAAATAATAGGCCAATAACCAGGTCACCACAGCCTAGGAAGAGCTTCCTCTGGGGTCTCCCATTTCCACATGTACCTTTAAACAGGGCCCATCCAAACTTTTAAGGTATTGATGTGGTAATCTAATCATCACTATCATTATCATCAAATTATCATCAGCAGTTAAAAAAAGTATGCAGTTAAAGTAGAGCAGTTATCAAAGGAAAAAATTATGTAGAGAATGTTTGAACTACACAATGAATTTCTTTTTTCGCTACAACACAAGAGAGCAGTTTGGTACCAAGTATTTAAACATGTTCATTGAACACCCAGATTTGTTTGGCTGATATTTTTGGCACTTTTATTTTCTTAATATTTCAATAGAACAAAAGGACTGCAACATCTTTTTGGATGGCATATGAGATCAAAGGACAAAAGCAAATTTTAAAACCTTGGAAAAATATTATGGCATGTTCTATAATTTATCAATAATTATCAGTGAAGTAGGTAATAATCTTGATATATTGCACCAACTACCTTATTAATTTGATGAAACTTCTGAATTTTGTTTTCCATTAAAGGAGATCAAATCATAGGACATGCATTAATCTCAAACCTATTACCTTTAATGAAAGGTCATTTAAATTTGGCTATAATTTTAAGGGAGAAATTGTTAGAATTAACTACTGATAAAAAATTGAAGATGAATTTTGAAAATACAGGATGACTTGCTTAATTCTGAGCAAAATTTTAAAAAGAACATCCTGAGCTTGCTAAACTTTTCTAAAAATCTCTTCATATATAACAATCAAATACTTCTATGAGACTGGTTTCTCTACTAGGAGTGTTATTAAAACAGACAACAGAAACCGTTTAGACATACGTTATCTCCCTCAAGTGGCATTGTCATCAGTCGAACCAAGATTAGATGAATTAACAAGCAAAAAGCAAGCTTATTTGTCACATCGACGGCATTGAGTCTTGATATACATGGTATTCTTTCAAAATGGGTTATAGGTATATAATAAAAGAAACCCCGGGTTCACTTTTAACATTGTATTTATTTATAATGGTGGAACAATAAAAACTTCTAAAAATAATAAAAATTCCCCATAGTAGCTATTCTCAAATTTTTTGATGCCTTTTACATCAGACAAATGATTGAGGATACCTGAGTACCCTTTAAGAACCACTGCTCTGTGTTAATCATCTAGGCTTTGTAGTTTGTATGCATTTCTAATTTTATTTTTATGATAATTTGTTTTTACTGTATTTTACAAAAGTATTGGTCTACAAAGGATTGGAAAATTTTTTTTAAACAAAACAAAACTCGACACTTTTGTCACATGTAGTTTAAGAAGAATTGCTCTAATTCAACCCTGCACGACTAAGTTAGACATTTCTAGTCTAACACCAGCCACTTCATTTGACAGATTATTAGTATTACACTGAAGTACTATATGAAAGTCACGGTAACCTCAAATAGTTCATTAAAAGCCAGATATGTGAAGAAAATCATGTAAATACCTTTAATCTTTTATTGTCAATTTATAATCTCACAATGTAGAAACAAAACAATCAAGGGCCTCTAAGAAGTCATATATGTGTTTTTTACTAGCTAAAAGAATGAAAACAGCCTGCATGCCCATCAACAATTAAATAGATTATGACACAGTCATACAACAAAATAGTATAAAGCCATGAAGAATGAGGTAGCTTAGTGTGTGCTGATTCACAACTCTCTCCAAGATATACTGGAAAGTACAGAAGCAAGTTACAAATAGTAGGCGCTATGATCCAACTTATATGAGAACCAATCTGAGGAGATGCCATTGAGCTGGGAATGCATTCTCTGTGGGAGGTGAAGGTTCATCACAGCAGAGCTGGAAGCAATAAATGCAAAAAAAAAAAAATAAAGCCATGTTGTGTTTATACTCTGACAAGAGACTCATAATACGAACCAAGTTACATATGCCACCTCAGCAGGCTGGAAGATAATTTTTTAAATGGAACCACTTTTTCCCACTTCCTGGCTTTATTTAGGGAACCCATTTCCTAAAATTATCAACTTTAGGATGCATAAAAATTAGTGTACCAGATGGCATACACACCAAAAAACTGCATGTACTATATCTTATGAGACACTTTTTAAAGATTTTTAAATTTAATTTTGGCTATATATTCAAGCTAACTTTAAAGAATCCTTAAAGCTGTATTCTTTAAAGGATGTGACTCAACTGTAGTAAAAACATATACATAAGAGATGACACTAGCCATCTGTAAAAAGACAACAATTCCAGTTTTGAAAACCACTGAGACAGTAGATTTTAAGTGTTCTTACCACACACAAAAAAGATGTTATGTGAGGCAGTACAGATGTTAATTAGTTCTCTTAAGCCATTCCACAATGTATACATATCTTAAAGCATCGTGTTGTACATAATATACAGAATTTTTGTCAATTAAAAATTAAAATGTTTTAAAAAATTCCAAGAGGCATTTTATAAATGCACTACAAATGTAACCAAAGATGTAATCAAGAACACCCTGGGGTCCTAAAAAGCTTTAGCCTACTCCATTTAACTTAGGTTTGCTTGGTGCATACTGTATGTTGTGGACCACTGGGAATTCAAAGATGAAAAGCGCAATGGCTCTCTTCAAGTAGCTCATGGTCTAGAGGTACTGAACTTGAAGTACCTTGACTTAAAATTTTTTTTTTATAAAGCAAGATAATCTAATAGAGGGAAAAAAAACACAGAGGCAGGAACCCCTTATGTGAGAGGAAGGCTTTATAGAGAAGGTAGCTTTGAGATGAAAATTTAAAAGGCTTGCGTATCAGTTTCCTGTGGCTGTCCTAACAACACACCACAAACTGGGAAGTTTAAACAACAGAAATGTACTGTCTAACCATTCTGGAGGTTAGAAGTCCAACATCAAGGTGCGTGCTGGGCTCTGCTCCCTCTGAAGGTGGCTACAGAAGAGCCTGTTCCAGGCCTCCCTCCTAGTGTCTGGTAGTTCCTTGGATTATGGCAGCATAACTCCAATCTTCAAATGGCATTCACCGTGTGTGTGTGTGTGTTCTGTGTCCAAATTTCTTTTTTTGATAAGGGCACAGTCATGTTGGATTAGGGCCCATCCCAATAATTTCATCTTAACCTGATCACCCGCAAAGACCCTATTTCCAAATAAGGTCACATTCACAAGTACTAGGAGTTAGGACTTCAACATCTTTGAGTGGGGTAACAGTGGGGGTGGGGGGGCCACAAATCAATCCATAACAGCTTGTCAAATGGAAAAGGAGGGACTGGGACTTCTGGGCAAGGAGAAAAGCATATACAATCAAACTGCACAGATAAGAAGAGCATGGTGAAGAGTATAACATGCCCTTTGGCGGAGCTCCTCTGTGCAGGTGATACAAGCCACAGAAAGACCACTCTGCTTGCACTGTGAAGAATAGATGTACAGGAGCTATACTACAGACAAGGAGACTCTTTGTGATGTTATTATAGCTTTGATTCAGGGAAGGGATGATGGAGAGGGTTGATTTCACTGTGAGAGAGAGAGAAAAAGCCAGAGAAAAGGAAACAGAAACTGAGATATATTGATCATCCACATTGGCTACTAGCTGTAAGTTACCTCATTTAGTCCTCATAACAACCCTATGCCATAGATATTGATAATTCCATTTTTACAGGTAAAGTAACTGAGACTCTCAAGTTTAATCCAAGGCCACACACTTAATAAGTAGCAGAACCAGCGCCCTGAGACTTGTCTGACCAAAAAAGCCAAAAAATCTCAGAGAGATGTTTACAGTTTAGGGATGAGAGAAAATAATTAGAAGAAGTAACAATTAGAAAGGTTTAGAATAATTTACATATTAAACAAACTTTTGGGGAAAAAAACAGCGGGAAAGGAAAATAAATATATGTATTTACATGAAACAATTGGAAGAGTTTACAATAAACCAATAAAAGTTATTACCTGGAGGGTAGAGTGGAAGGAGTACAGAAACAAGAAGAAAAGTGGGAACAGGAGTGGAAATGAGACTCCTTAACACATATTTTTATATTCTTTTGAGTTTTTAATCCATGTGAACATACTTCCTCTTCAAAAAAACAACAAAAAAGATTTCAGAAAGAAAGACAAATTCAGTAAAATAGCAAAGACAAGCCAGAATGAAGAAGATTGTATAGGTATTTAGAAGCTGGCTTAAGTCTTTTGGTAAAAACTTACGACCTTAATTTTATTTAACATGACTGATTTGTCATTATCGTGATACATTTAATGTTGTCTAGAGCAAAGAGAAAACATCTTTAAAGACTCTGTGTGGGTTGAAAAGACAGTTAAATCCAGTAACAATGTAGGGAAAATTAGAATCAGTAATCCCTATTATCATTTTGTTAAACCTCTAATCTCCATGAAACATAAAATCAATGTACTTATCCAGCTGCAGAAAGAAATCACATTCAGATGAATACAAGGGAAAAAGCTTTATCGCAGTTTTACCAGAAGAAATACCTGGTTGCTAATAAAATACAGTACTAAGAATTTTGAATTTTGTCTTTTAAAGGGAAGAAATATACAGAGGGAAAGGGTGTGGAGTTAATACACTGCTCTTCTTAATTTCTACAATAATTAGTTAGAATAAAAATCAATTCACACAAACCTTCTACAATTTCTGTACTCCCTTATTCTTGCCTTATCAGAGCAAAGAAACAACTACTTGGTACTGCGAGTGGGGAAAAATCCTTATGGTAACATGAATGGCTCTCAGACCACAGTTATTACAATTTCAACCCTTTTACACTAAATGGCACTTTCAGTGAAAATAATGATACCAGCGCAAGAGTGGAAAGTGGGAGAACTGTTGCTCAGTCAATTCTTATTTAGAGAAAGATTTTAAAAGAAAATCTTATTTTGAAACTTAAAGGTCATAAAACACTCTCTTAAAAGAAGGTATCTTGTTTTTGTCCTGCGTCAATCACATGTTCCTTTCTCCCATGACTGCCTTTGGAGACTTAATATCTCCAAACATACTACCAAACAAGAACTCCAAAAATGTCTTCATTGATTGACTACTCTGCTCAGTGAAAAATTATTTTTTATTGGAAATGGCTGTCAGAGCTATTTTTATTGCTCTCCTAAAGGCTCAATCTGTAATCATGTACTACACTTCTCTACTCTGAGAACAAAATGAATTAGATGACTGCCTCTCTTTTTCAGACTGCATATTATGCCATTTTAGGAGCTCAGACTGTGGACCTGAATGGAATTGATGACCTGCATTTGGTGCCTCTCCCTTGAGGATCTTAGAGACTTAGGACTCTTAGAGATAGAGAAATAGCTAAGGAGAGAAGGCTTGCAAACCTGCTACAATTTTGTTCCTTTTCGTTCCAATCTCTTCAAGAAAACCACCCCCACTTTCAACTTCTAGAGGCAACAATGAAGCACAGAAAACCTTGTGAAAAGGAATTTTCAAATGCCCATTTGTATTAAAAGACTCAAGTATCATTTCATCCTTTTATTGTTGTTAAAAAAGAACTATACGTTCAACTAGAACTATTTGGCAGTCTGTGGGATAAACTTAGGGGTCCTTAATGTTAGCCTGTCTCCAAATATTAATACGTTCTCCAACCCATCTGAAATTTCATTAAATTTCATTAAATATTTGCCTTTTCTTGGTTAAAGCTTTGACTCCAGGAACCCTTTGTTAAAATTCAAATAAGAGCAAAAGATTAACAAATTACAATAACCTAAGTAACGAATACCTTTGGAGGGATCAGTGCATGCCTTATTTTCCCACATGGTAACAGACAAAATGGCCAACAGTATATATAGGCTTTAATAAAGGAAAAAAGCATAATAGAAGTCTAAGTATTTGCCACTACCTAAAGAGGATGGTGTTATTCACCAGAAAGGGACTGACTTAGTCCATTCAAGCTGCTATAATAGAATACTGTAGACTGGGTAGCTTATAAATAACAGAAATTAATTTTTCACAGTTCTGGAGGCTGGGGAGTACACCATCAAGGTGCCAGCATATTTGGCATCTGGTAAGGGATCACTTTCAAAAAGACAGTGCCTTTTTGCTGTGTCTTCACATGGTAGAAGAGGTACGGGATCTCTCAGGGGCCTCTTTTTTAAGGGCCCTAGTCCCATTCACGAGAGATCTGCTCTCATCACCTTATCATCTTCCAAATGTCCCACTCCCCATTATCATCACCTTGGGGGTTAGGATTTCAACATATGAATTTTGGGAGGATACAAACATTCAGACCATAGCAAGAACCCTAGAGAAAATATGAAGGAGGAGCTAAGAACGCGAAGTGCTAACGAAGAATGTGGGAGGCCAGGAGCAGAGGCTCATGCTTAGAACGCTAGCACTTTGGGAGCTGAGGCAGGCACATACCTTGAGCCGAGGAATACAAGACCAGCCTAGGCAACATGGCAAAATCCCATTTCTACAAAAAAAAAAATTAGTCACGCATGGTGGCACGTGCCAGTAGTGCCAGCTACCCAGGGGGCTTAGGTGGGAGGATTTCCTGAGCCCTGGGAGGTTGAGGCTGCAGTGAGCTGTGATCAAGCAACTGCACTCCAACCTGGATGACAAAATGAGACTCTGTCCCAAAAAAAAAATAAGTAAATAAAAAACGAAAGGAGGAGGAGGAGGAGGAGAAGGAGGAGAAGGAGGAGAGAAAGTACAAAAGAAGGGGCTTGCCTTGCTTTTCCATTTTGCTACAGGTGGCCCTGGCATCAAGTTTGCATTTCCCACATGTGATTGATCCACTTTAAAAACTATCTTTGATATATATTTTACTCCAGTGTGATATTTTCTTGCCACCAAAAATGTCTTTAAGCTGGCTCTTCCTAGGCAGTCACACTAGCGTCACAAATTACTTCAAATCAGGAAAGGCAAAAAAACTCCTGAAAAAAAATAGTACCATAGATTCCAACCCAAAATATAAAGAAGCATGGGGTAATTTGTTATTTGGGATTATCTGTGGTGCTTGTAAATGAGAAAAGCTAAGATAAAGGGATTATTTAATACATTATTTTTCCTGTAAACTGAATATCTTAGTAAGCAAATGTTACTTCCAATACAAAGATTTAGCTGATAACTTTGATATGAACATACTTTATGGTAGATTTGCTAAGCTTTCACCCCCATTTATAATAAGGTCTCTAATAACCAGCTGATCATCTTCTTCTCACAAGTAAGATGAGGCTTTCTTCTGTTTCTCAATAGAAACTATCACATTCCTAGAACTCCGTGAGTGCAGTTCTCCTGTCTCTAAGCCACCGAATAAGGCAGCTGCATTATCTCTTTCATAATTCTTGGGTACAATTATAATTATAATAGGCATAACTATAGCCAAATCACTATTCTCCATAAAATAACTTACGCTTAAAGTAGTTTGACTTAATAGTATCTCCTCTTTCGAAATTACTAATAGCAAGGGCTGTATATAATACTTGCATTACTCCTAGGACTATGCTCCGAATGAGTATCTTTACAAAGCACTTTTCTGAAGAGTCTACTCAAAATAATAAAGTGGCTAAAGCTAAATACCAAAATATTAATGATGGTAATTGTCATAAAAAGCTACAGGTGATTTTTCTTTTTTGTGACTCTCTAGAGTTTATGAATTTTCACAATGAGAAGGCATGATTCTTATAAGGAAAAAATGTGTATGGTTATTCCTAAACTTTGGCAATGAAATTTCCCAAACAAGATTAATCTCTCTACATGAATACAACTTGTATGTAATATTAACAATTCTTCTCTAGTATTTAGTACTTTCTTCCATATATTCTATTTCCTTGTATAGGTATGTAATAGATTACATGCTCTCTGAGGATGCATTTTGGGCCTTACACATATTTGTCACCTCATACAGTACCTCATAGTGCCTCATATTTGCTAAGTGATCAGTACTGTATGAGGGATGAATGATACTTCCAATAACAAAGGTTAAAGTTGATGTATTCATCCAAATGCACACAACTGCCAAAATGTTGAAATACTTCCATACTAATGGATAAACACTATAATAGCAATGCAATAAGCAAAAAAAATTAACTAGAAGTATAAACTATAATTTTAATTCATTAATTCAAGCTAATATTCGGAGCATGTTGTCACATAAATCCTAACTAGGTCCCCCACCAAGCAAGAAATTAGAAATACTTGCAGAAATATCCACCTGTTTGGCCCAGAGCAAAGTATGCAGTAAGAATGTATTGCACATTCTTTACAAGACTCCTTAAGAGTATCACTCGTTTGTTACATTCTTAAATTACATAGTTACCTCTATTTTCAAATTGTTTTTTCTCTGGTTTTTATTGTCAGTGCACTACAATTCTTGTGTAAGTAATAAGTATGTAGCTTTTTAACATTTATAAATGGAAAAATTTATAATAAAATATTAAAAACAAATTATCAGAATAAAAATACTATAAAGTTAGGGCAAGTTTCTTATTGTTCCTTTTGCATGTTATAAACATGAGTTTTCTGCATCTATAGGAAAACAAAGCAAAAACCGTATTAACAAAGAACCAAGGCTGGGAACATCTTCTAATACAGCACAAAAGCAGTAATAGTCTAGAAAGTCTTTTTATGCTGTGCAACAATCAGCGCATAGTAAAACTAATTTTAGCTCTGGAATGAAAAACAACTTACCTGAAGAAGGAATATGATTGGTTTATTTTCTGAACAAAATGAGGAGTAAAATGGTGCTGAAGGTTTTATTGTTTAAATTTCATTTTCATCACACCAGCAGTCATGTTCTGTTAAAGCCCATGATTCCAAGAGAAAATGCAATCATTAATGAGGAAAATATAAACGAATATTACAAATAAGTTTCGCAAGTTAAAGCTTATAAAATAATAAGTTCAAAGATGTTTTATCAGTGTCAATAAGGCAAATGTAAAATATTAAGATCCATCATAACACCGTCGTAGCATATAACACCTAACGTACACTTATAATTACTATGTACTATAGGTAAAAATTATGAAGCATTTTAGACATGACATATTTACACAGAACTTAAAGAACAATGCAATGGGTGTATCACTGCAACCTAGATTTATGTTTTAGGTTATTGTAAAACCATCTATTGCAATGTTCTCAAAGTGTGGTCCAGGGATGCCTGGGAGACCTGAGATCATTACAGGTGGGCTGCAATGTCAAAATTATTTTCATCATAATACTTAAGTGTCATTTGCCTTGTAACTGTCATTCTCTCACAAGTGTGTGTTTTCCAGAGGCTACATGACATCATCTTTCTCACAGCTAATGGAATGTGTGCTATATGTTCCTGAGTTTTATATGTTTTCAGTTTTAATTCCTAATATGTTAAATATTGGTAGATAGAACAACACAATGCAAAGCTTTCAGGGGGTCCTCAACTATTGTTAAGAATATAAAAGGAACCTGAGACCAAAAAGTTCAGAACCAGCAACTTAACAAAATAAGAAAATAACCTTTCAGAAATTGAGGCAGTAAAACATCAGTTGTTCACAGTAAAGATTCAAATGTTTCCCATTACACTGTCATGTGAAATTTAAAACTTTTGAAGACTACTTAATGGTTTCTGTTGATTTTGTGGAGCTGGGAGGAATAATATCTGAAATAATATATCAAAATTATTTAGTAAGTTCTTGAGAAAATGATTTCAATAAATAATATTCACATATAAATCTTTACTGGATTTTTACAGGCAATACAATGCTAAGGAAAAAGTCTAGAGGTTTAGCCAAAATTCTAGCAAATGTTAAAAAATATTTAATTTGATGCTAAGATACCTTGTTCAATTACCTATGGATGATTCCATAAAAGGCACAATATTAATCAAGTTCTCACTATATTTTTTCTTACATGCTTTCTGTTTATTACCATAATCTAATAGGCAATCTGCAAAAAATTTAAATAATATACCTTAAGAGCTCAGAATTGAAATAATGAAAAATGGAAAAATGTTTGGGCCTTAGTCTTAAGTCTAGACTTAGGTTCTAAGTCTGGAAGTGCAAGTTCGAAAATTGTATCAGACTTTATATATTCACTTTAATGGAAATTATGAAATAAGAACAATTAAACCTAGGAAATACACCATTTTTTGGAGATTTGGTTTCAATAAACAATGTTCTAGCAGAATTCTCTAACTTCAAGAAGTGTCTCACTCACATTATTATAGTTAACACATTACCTTGACAAAAATAAATGTAATTTATAAAATTTTAAAAAGTAGCTAAAAAGAGAAAACATAAATTTTTAAAAATTAGACAATTTGAAATAAAATAAGTAATCAATTTCAAAAAAGAACTATTAGATGTAAAAATGCATTTGTTTCTGATGATAAATGTGAATAAGATCATGAATTTTTAAAGTTGTTTCAATTTATTGAATCCTAAAACTTGGCTGAATTGGCCGGGCGCGGTGGCTCACGCCTATAATCCCAGCACTTTGGGAGGCCGAGGCGGGCAGATCACGAGGTCAGGAGATCGAAACCATCCTGGCTAACACGGTGAAACCCCGTCTCTACTAAAAATACAAAAAATTAGCCGGGCGTGGTGGCAGGCGCCTGTAGTCCCAGCTACTCGGGAAGCTGAGGCAGGCGAATGGCGTGAACCCAGGAGGTGGAGTTTGCAGTGAGCTGAGATGGAGCCACTGCACTCCAGCCTGGGCAACAAAGCGAAACTCCGTCTGAAAAAAAAAAAAAAAATTGGCTGAATGATATTTGCTAAGCTCCATGAACTAAAAGTGGTCAAAAATAAAATTAAGCCAGCTAATTATATATGATAGGCCAATAAATGATCATTTACTTGAAACACAGATATTGAATATATAGAAATCTCAGATGGTATTATAAGTGTTAGAAAAATTAATGTAAATTATGTTAGTTCATCAAAACTGGGAAGATATTTAAAACCACAAACAAGATCACTGATATAAATAAAATTCTCTACTTATTTAGACTACAAATTGGCTCACCTTTTTGGAAAACAACCTAGTACTATCTACCAAAATGTAAAATATAGAACATTATTTGGGTAAAAATTCTACTTCCAGTATTATAACCAACCAAATACTCTCATTTACATATAAAAACACATGTTACTCACATAAGGATATTCATTAAGACATTATTTGTAATATGAAAACCTATAAGCAACCAGAAATCTCGCCATTAGGGAAATAGGTTAAATTATAGTAGATATGTCCAATGGAATTTTATACAACCACTAAAAAGAATGAGATAGTTTACAGATTGTACTAACATGAAATAATTCAATTTTGGAAAGGGAAAAAAGTATATACTTTTATATGGATGTTTATATATGCAATGAAAAAGTTCTAGAAATTAACTTTGAGGGATAGAAGTGAGAGGACTTTCACTTTAGGTATTTTATGATCATTGAATTTTTACAAGTATGTATTGCTTTTTATTTCATGAAAGGAAACATACATACATATGCATCAGCCACTAAGGCATTTTTTATACACTTTTTTTTAAAAGTTTAAAAGCTCCAATACCACAATATTAATAGTTATGAGTGATTTTACCTTTTTTCTTTTGGTGTATTTCTCTTCTAATGTTTCCACAATATGTATAAAATGCTTTTAAAATTAGAAAGCACTAAGATTACTACATAAAATTTTCCGTGAAAAAATTAGAAATGTACCAGATAGGCTGAAAAAAAAAGATGCAATGCAATACTATGATCCTATTTTCATAAAACAGTGACCCTTCCCAGCCTTGCACATTTGAATAAATTATTAAATATAACACATACTAGGTTGCTACTGTTTCCTCTGGTAGGGGAGTGGGGAAGAAGAGGAAAGCCGGAAGAAACAGAAAAGATATTTTTAAAACAAGTCTGTGGTTATAGCTGTACATTTAGATTAAGTAATGCAGAAAAAAATTGCAAAAGCTTTTAAGAAAAAAGGCCACCACATATAATATTTTAAATTTGTTTAAACTGTAGTTTGCCAAACTGTTTTGGTCTGTGGTGACCTTCTGTGTCTAATTTTTTCATGATGTCTACAAGCCAAAGGAAATGCCTAAGAGTTCCATTAGATTCAAAAAACTTAATAAACATTTATTTTCCAAATAGCCATTTAGAAGAATAATGAACATAAATTGTAAAAAAAAAAAAAAAAAAATCTTTCACACATTTTCTTACTAATGGGATGTGTGTGCCTGTTGGTCACCGCACAACCTTCTAACTTTGGAATCAGATTGGATGCTGTCACTCTCATTTCTCATTCCACACTGATTTTCACTGGTATTTGCTTAGTATTACAGCAATTACCAAAAACACAGCTTCACAAAGATAGGACCTCACCAAAAGGAACGCGGCACAATCTAATGTTGAAACCATGACCTACCTAGAGCTAGTAATTTGCACAGACATTGAGTATCACTGTTTCCCTCGAATATTTAAAATATACTACAGTATTCCCTTTGGAGTCCCAAGGTGCCTCAGTGCAGTTTAGGAACAATAGATTCAAAGAATGTAGTGCTTTTCCTTGTCATCTTGTTAGTTCTGCATTAGCTAGTTGTTTGTGCTTAGAAAATTCTATTATTATCAACCAAGCAAAGCTTAAAGTAAATTAGTAAATCTTCCAATATAGGGAAATAGAATATTTTGTAAGCTTTCTAATAATTCATAGATTTGGATAATTAATGCTACTGCTCTGACATCCATACTTCTCTTCTGCTCATCTTTTTAGCTCCCTTTCCTAACTCTACAGTGGTATGAAAAATTTAAAGATGATCGCATGCAAAGGCAAAATAATGACCCCGGAGAGTTCAGGCACCTGCTATCTGCAGTCTAGGTCTATGACCATTTAGAACGACCTCACCAGAAAACACCTAGGGAAGGTGAGGAATATACAATAATATAAATGAAGTTCTTAATTGCTTCATCACTGGTACATAGACACCAGTTTCCTAATTTCTGTCAGTACATCTGAGCAGTAAGCAAACGTACTGACAAGGGAAAAAACTATGCATGGACAGAATCTCCCTGTTGGCACAGCACAAAAATGTCATCAGCTTTAGGCAAAGATTAAGAACCAGAAATTATTATTTTCTGTGTCTTTCTACTTAAAAAAAATTAATATTCCAAAGCTTTTGGATAGATGTAAAAGCATTCTGCAAGAATTACTATCATGGGTCTCTGTCCCCAAAACAGCTATTCCCGTTGAGCTCCCTTTCCTAATTCTACAGTGGTATGAAAAATTGAATACCCGCTAACCTAGCTTTGTATTGCCATACAATCACCCCACTCAAAAATTAGAAGCTACAAGGCTGGCAGATCACGAGGTCAGGAGTTTGAGACCAGCCTGACCAACATGGTGAAACCCCATCTCTACCAAAAATACAAAAATTAGCTGGGCATAGTGGCACGCACCTGTAATCCCAGCTACTGAGAGTGAAGGCTGAGGTAGGAGAATTGCTTGAAACCTGGGAGGTGGAGGTTGCAGTGAGCCAAGATCGTGTCATTTGCACTCCAGCCTGAACAACAGCGCGAGACTCTGCCTAGAAAAAAAAAAAAAATTGAACCTACAAAGCCCTCCATTGTTTCTAAATACAATTTAATTTCTGCCCCCAAAGGAAGATGGTTTCGGAACTTCACAACGTTCTCTTAACTTCCTTATTATTTACTGTTTTATCCATGAAAATCAAGAAGGACCTCAAGCCCACAGTGGTGTTGTTCTTTCTACCAACTCCATCTCTTTATTCATTATCACACAACCTTTTCTGCTACAGTACATAGCATAATTTGCTCCTGGCGGGCCGTAATGCCGTCACATTCAGAGTGAGGGCTATTTTAAACCCTATCCCAGCCAAACCAGAACTGAACTACACTGAAAGCAACTACGAGGTTTCGGGAAAATGGGGAGGAAGATAGTGACAGAAAGGAAGCCTGAGAAACTCAGACTGGAGGTGAAAGAGCAGCTGGAGGCCAAGATAGTCCCACTTGGGGAGGAGCAAGAATCCAACGTTCTCCTCCTTCTCTTAGCACTTAGAAAGATGAGTTCAAAATAAATCCTGTATTTCCTGCTCAGTTAAATCTCCAGGACAATCCTATGAGACCGGCATTATCAACCTCATTTTATGGGTGAGGAAAGAGGCTCCAAAGAGCAAGGAACCGCACTGGGCCAGTGTGGTGTAAATCGGTCACACATAGACTGTCTGTTGAAGGGTGTTCTTACGTTACTACACTAGCAATTAGAGACCTAAAATAAGATAGGAAGCTCTATGAGTCAGAGCTTAAGCCCTTGCCTTCAAGCAAGTATATATCTTAATTATATCAATTCTGTTCTTATAGATTTCTTACAAGGAACCCCCTCCATACTCACCCTCCATCACCCATTACAGTACTCTTTTCCTTTTGTCAACTGGATCTACCACTTCTCTTAATTTAAACCCATTTTCTTTGTTGCTATCATCCAGAAGGGGTAAAGCATCTGGTTGTAGGGTTTCTAGCTAGAGCACTCTGTAAACTAGATGACCATTTAAAATAGCACCTAGCACAATGGCCAACACACAGTTGGTACTTAATAAACATGTTGAATAACTACATGAACAAATGCTAAAAATAAACCTTTCTTTATTATGAATGACTCTAGCATCAAATAAATTGTGGTATCAACAAAAACAACAAAACATTTCAAAACGTCTTCCATAATTGATTAAGTTGCATTTTTGCAACTATTGGCAGATCTAGATATGAGATCCAGGTATAAGGCATAAGAGGCAAATCACACATGGCATAATGAGTGGCACACTGTAGCCATTCAATCTGGTGAATCAATTTAAATTACGCTGGGTTGGTTTTTTAATCACAATGAAACTTAAAAGACATACCCAATTTTTAACTCTCAGACAAATAAAACACATTCCCAAGTTTAGTATCTTTAGACAGTATTTTCCATCTTTTGTCAAACATATTCACTCAGTCATTTTACAACTGCCTATGTACTCGTTATAACTTGAACATAAATTTCTCTTAGATTGTGTAAATGTGAGTCTAAACAAATCACAGCAAAGGAAAACGTTTATCTGAATTTTCTCATCACAATATGCTACAAACATTTTTTAACTCTTTCCTCATTTTCAACAGAGTAAAAACTTCTTGTCCAGTTTATGTAAAATGGGTATTTTATCATTTGTAATTACATGGACAAAAGGATAGGGTTATCACACCACCTTGTGGACCGTAAGGGTATTGCTGCTACAGAGCCAAAGCACATTTTAAGAATGAGAAGGTAACATGCAACATCAGCTGTTCATGCTTTTCCCTTCCCCTCCAGCTCTTCTGCCCCAAATCTACATCTTCAAATCCTACCCGCTCCTCAAAATACAGTTTAAATGTCCCCCTCATAGAACCTTCTAAATCAAACTTATCTCTTCTCTAAATTTCCATGCTGCCTTATCTGGTTCTTCTTATTTTCTACTTCATATTGTATAGTCTTATCTCCCCTGCTAGACTGTAGGTATTTTGAGGATATGTGGACAGTCACCTTCAGACGTGTACTGAAGCCAGCTCATACCTACTCTCATCAATAGCTTAACATTCAGAAAGCTTGCAAGTTGGTTGTTAAAGTGTTGGTAGCTTGAAATTAGCCATGGTAGGTGCATTTACAAAATGGAAGTCAGGGAAAAAAAACAAAACTGTAAATCCGAACACTTATAAAACTTTGTTGACCAACTTTAACTTCTTCATATCTCATTGTCTCTACAGTAATATGTAGTGAGGAGAGGTAGTGATACTGCCTACCTCACAGGACTCTTTTAAGGATAAAAGAACCCACATAAAATGTTTTGTCTAATGTCAGGCACATAGTATGTGTCCGCCAAATATTGTAATAACTCTATCATGGTGCATTGCAAGTAGCAGATCCTGAAAACACTCAATTGTTAAATGACAATCAAGAATTTCAATGAGAAATTTTCAGATATGTTAACACTGATGGTAGTCCCAGCTTAACAATAGGCCAGATCATTATAGGAGACATTAACTCTTTAATTATAAACAATCCAGATGTTTTCACTTGCCCTGACTCCCGTCTTATTCCTGCTTGAAATCAGTCTCTCTCTCCCCCTTATCTCTGCTCTCTCCTTGTCTCCTGCATTTCTCTTCCATTTTTACTTACTCTAAAGTGCCCTCCTCTCTCCTTCTTTTTACCACTTTATTTCATAATGCAAAATAAATAATTTATGCCTCACTTTGTTCCAGAAAAGGTTTGCAGTGAATAATAGATAACTTGGTTTCATGTTTAGTGAATAAGGATTTTATACTTCTCCAAGGGAAGGAAATGAAGTCGCTTTTTACCACTTCTATCAGTGATTCCATGATCCTGTTTGATTGGTCCTTGGCAGAAAATGGGTTCTTTATATAGACCTTTGGGGAAAGACGAAATTAAGTTTCCAAGTGCAAAGTGGAAAACTAAATTGCCATGAATTCCAAATAGTTTCCAACAGGGGAGCAAAAAAACGTCCTTATCTTTTAGGGTTGATGTGGGCCACATTTCCAAATATATAATCTCTCGCTGCTTCTCTTATCTGGATTAGAATAAATTCTATCTTAAATAACCTTCCACCAAACGTCTTTTGCCAACTCTCTTCTGTGAGCTTCTCTTCCTCTCACCTCACTTTAGCTACCTCATCCCAATGCTAACATGGTGTTTTAGATACAAGGTTGCTTCCAGTAGCTAACTACGTTTGAGGATCAGCCAATAGCTTCATTCGCTCACTAAAAAGTACAACCAAAGATTGAAACAACTAATTATTTGCAAAAACATGTTTGGAATAAAACTCCAGTTGTTCAAATGTAAATCTATTGATCAAAAATAAAATTTTCCTTATTTATCAATTATTAATTAGCACAGTTTTTTAATGCAGGAAAAAAATTAAAAGTATTGGCTTTTCTCTAAGATGGTCATTTGCCCTAGAATATATAAATACTGTCCATGATCATTTCTAGTTTAAAAATACACATAGGCTAAAACGAATAGCATGTCTTAAGTCATTGGTTAAATGCAAGGCGTTTTGTTGAGTGGAATATCTACTTCAGTGTTGGTCTACACAATACCCTTACCCAAGAACATATGGCTGATGCAGTACATGACAAGAACGGGCTTTGCCTAAGAAGTGAAAATAAGGTGGGCGCGTCAGAAATTTAAATTTCAACTAACCTAAAGGCAGCTGTAAGATGAGGCAATATATTGTATTTTATTCACCTCGTGGTCTATTCCAAAGGACACTGTCAAACACAATGATTCTTTTACCCACCAGCTGTCACCAACAAGTTAGCTATACTTTGTACTTTCCCTTTGTGCTTGAAAGCCAAAGCTAGAACAGATGGCTGGAATAAGTGCCAGAGCAAAGGTAAAATTGGCTATTTCATCTGAACAGGTACTGCCAGACTTCATTAAGACAAAAGCCCCAGCAACAAATACCTACAAAATCTAGGGTCTGGAAAGTGCAATCTGAACTGCTTGTTTAATTTACCAACTAAAAACAAAAATGCTCTTTGGGGGAAAACTTTACCTAATTTGCTAAGAGATGAAAAAAGACACACATATTTCATCTGCAGTGAGAAGTGGTTTCCTGTGTCATTAACCCTGTAATTTCCAGGCTCTGTAAAAAACAAATTATATTCAATGTTCTTCTAAGCTAAGCTCATGGGTGAGTTCCAGAACGTGAAATTTAATCTTCCAGAGCTCAAACTAACAAAGCAAAGATGTTTGAAAATACTTGACTTTTTTAAAAACTGCAAATTACAATGATAAGAGAACAGCTAAATGAACAACTAAATGAAAGACTTTCGAACGGAGGCATTAAAGCTAGAGTCAGGATTCAGGATAAAGGAATTCAGAGCTGCCTGTTATGACCAATCATTCATCAACCACATAGTGCAGTTATAATATGTAACTGGAAGTGGAAGAGTTAGGATTAGAATGACACTGAAAAAATCCATTCCACTGTTGCAAAGAAAGCTCAATTTCCCAAAACACAACTTCCTTGACTTTCTATTCTGAAGCTAAAAGGTTTTGGAGTTCAAAGAGCCACCTATTTTGCCTCTTCTGAGTGGCACAGGCATAGAGCAGTTTGTTGCCTCCATTCACTTATTTTTAAAAGCCCAAAAAGATAAAGAGAATAGGATTAGAAATCACTTCTATGACCATTCATAAATTGGTTATTTCCTCAGCATTTTTATTACTACCAAGAGAGACATAATCTTATATGCAATAGATTTCTATTATTCAGTTCCCTCACTCAGGTAACTCACAATTAGTAAAATTATAGTAATAACATTCGAATGTCACAAAGCAGAAACCTCAGTAGCCTAATAGACTGTTCTAAGTAGTCAGGCTGTAAGACTAGCAAATTCAGCAGTGAGATCAAGGTTTCCTTCGAAGCAAATTAATTAATGTGATTATATTTTCAAAGCCCAAGAGCACAACCCTTAGTAAAAACGTCTCTCAAGCTACATAATGCCCTTCACTATATACATCACTATACTTTCCAATGGGATGAAAAACTGTTTATGTTTTCTAATTTCATGATTTCTAATCCTTTCCTTCCTGCACAGCAGCCAGAAGAAAAGTAGTCTCTGAATATGGGAAAGGCTTAGAAACATAAATGGTGAGAAACTTTATCTTCAGAGAGGCAGAGTTTCAGACCTAGGCCCACATTCACCCCTACCACTCAGACACGTGAAATACATTTTTTCAAATACCTAATCTATCGGAATTTCAGTTCTCAGATCTTGGGCAGTGGAGATATTAATACTGCCTAATTCGTGGAATTGTTGTGAGGATCAAATTTAAAATATGTATAATGTTTAAGTATAGTATCTAGGAATGTGCTGTCCATAGCTATATGTAGCTATTTAAATCAAATTTAATTCAAATTGATAAATTTGAAATTCAGCTCTTCGGTCATACTAGCCATATTTCAACTATTCAGTAGTTACACGTGGCCACGTCCATTCATTCTCAGCACTTTGGGAGGCCAAGGCAGAGGGATCATTTGAGCCCTGGAGTTCAAGACGAGCCCAGGCAACACTGCAAGACCCTATCTCTACAAAATATTTAAAAAATTAGCCAGGCATCATAGTGTGTGCCTGTAGTCTCAGCTGCAAAGGACGCCGAGGCAGGAGGATTTCTTTAGGCTGAGAGATCGAGGCTGCAGTGAGCCTCTGAGGTACAATGAGCCTCTGAGTTGTAGAGAGTACCACTGCACTCCAGCCTGGGCAACAGAGCAAGAACCTGTCTCAACAACAACAAATGTTAATTTGGTGTGTCTGACATTTTTTTCCTCCTCTTCACCAATTCCTCTAAGTTGTCAGGCTGCCCAGGTTTCTCCTTGTCTGGAAAGAAAGCAATATGTAAAACATATCTGTGTTTACCATTTTTTTCACTCCCAAGAATACTGGAGTTCTAAAAAAAACATGACATGGAAACAGCAATGTTTATCGCAAATGGGAGAAGTTCTAATGACAAGGATTTCAGGCACTGTAGTCAGACACTGAGCGAGGTCTTTTTGGACTAACTATATGTGTGAGGAAAGTAAAAAGGAGTCTCCACAGTCCTCTTCAATTCCTACGTAGAGATCCACTGTCTGCAGCGACGCTGACTTTAACACATTAACACTTACTGAGATAATGAAAAAGAAAAGAGCTTTTTCCTCTGTGGAATTCTTTTTATGCCAAACTTTTCCTGGTTGAAATATCTAAAAATAATTATAAATCATCAACATTTTTCCAAGAGATGCTTTAGACAAGTTAGTCTTGGGCAACTGAGTAAAATTTTTTGCATTTGGTTTTTTGTTTCCATGGTTTCCTTTCTCCACTCAAATGCTAGAACTGGGGCTGGGAAGCTACCAGAGTGAGAATGCCAGGGCCGTATATAGTTGCAGGAACGTTGCATTATAAGAAGCAGAAAATTAATACAGTCTCTAAGAAGGATTCTAGTCTCAGATGATATTTGGGGGTATCCAGCGAAATTATCCTGTAGATACTTGTAGATCTGGGCTTAGAATGTTTTGGGTAGATTGCTCTAAAATAGGACGCTTCTAGAACTAAACTTCAAAGGTTACACATCTTTGCTTTCAAAACTGCAAGCAGAAAAGGCTGGTGGTGTGCCTTATTATAGATGAGAAGGAAGATCTAGTACTCTAGAAAAAATTCTGTTTATAGGTGATGTACTTACAGGTGGTATGCAAAGCTTACTACCTAGAACGTGAAATGAACGAACCGCGGGCTGTGCTTTTCAAGGTCAAACTGCAAACAAAGCAAGTCTGCTCTCATAGCCTTGGTAACAGTATTTGAATATGCATGCTAATAAATTTGTTCATATGTTTTCCGTGAGTGAAATTAATTTCTTGCTGGTGATATTGAAGGTTATATAAATACATAATACTCTTCTTTCACCGCTTCACATATTATCAAACAATCCACATTTGACTTCATAACATTTTGAGACAGTCTACAATCATCAATCCTGGATATTACTTCACAGCTAAAGTACTTACACTAACAATATTCTGATTGTGATTTTATCTTTATGTTTTTTATCATATCAACAAGGGAAATTACGGGTTTCATGAAACCATAATGCAATGATGAAAACATAGGACAAAATGGAAGTTTTTTTATTCTGCTGAAAACATATTTAATAGCAGTCTAAACACAAAAATGTAAACTGCTGTCTTTTGGAAAACATAACACAGGGTCACAATTTTGTAAGGTAAAAGTTTCAAGTTATTTTAATCAATTGCCACGTTTTTTCTTACAGAAAAATGACCCATATGGCTTTGCTTTTTAAAAAAAAAAAACGATACTGGGTATGACTTACGTGCTATAGAAGTATTAGCCATTATTACTGTATTATTATTCCTTCCACGAGATAGAAATTTCTTATTTTGTACTACTGTTTGATGTTATAAAATTCTATTAATATTATTTTGGGAAGGCACTCTTTAGTGAAGACACATCAGAAAGGCAAAGTAGTCAAAAAAAAAAAAAAGCTTACCCAACTTTTAAAATGAACAAAAATTCATAAAGATCATATAACTTCTATATAGAGCTGTGTGAGTCTGTTCTCAGGCTGCTAATAAAGACATACCTGAGACTGGGTAATTTATAAAGGAAAAGAGGTTTAATGGACTCACAGTTTCACATGGCTGGGGAGACCTCATAATCATGGTGGAAGGTGAAGGAGGAGCAAAGGTACATCTTACCTGGCAGCAGGCAAGATAAATGTGTGCAGGGGAACTGCCCTTTTATAAAACCATCAGATCTCATGAGACTTACTATCAGGAGAAAAGCCCAACCCCCTGATTCAATTACCTCCCACTGGGTCCCTCCCACGACACGTGCGGATTACAGGAGCTACAATTCAAGATGAGATTTGGATGGGAACACAGCGAAACCATATCAAGAGCAAAGTAGCTAATTATCCAACCCACACTGTCTAATGATAATAATGGTAATAATAATGTCATTATAAATGTTCATAGTACCTTTCCTGGCTAAAATTGTTTAAAGTAACAGAAACCACTCTGACTTAACCTAAACCCAAAGGAAGAATTTATTATAATAATATAGTTATGTAATGTGAATCGAAAAAGAGACTGAAACCAGAAATAGACAGCTGTCCTCTCTCCTTATCACTCATCTGCTTCATTTTTCTCTTGGAAGACGGACTTTCCTCTGCTTCTCCAACTATATACCAAATAAACCTACCTCTCAGCTCCTGAATTATAAATAATACTTTTAGCTGTGATTTGGTCTCAGCTCCTGACCAAGAGAACCTAATTGTCCTAGATTGAAAAAGGTGTGCACCTGTAAGCTAAAGACTTGGGCCGAGGCTTTTTAGGAGATCACTGTGTAATATAAACATAACTGTCTGTGAGCCCACCCCTGTTAGACGGGCTGGGTGAGGGATGGCATGTTCTCACAGGGGAAATGGTCACCAAATTGGACAGAAATCCCCAAAAGTATCAATTACCATGCTTCTTTTTAAAATGATTTCATGCAACCATCTTTTTTCATGAGAGGATCCAGTGCCTGTACTATACCTACTTGGTATCTACCGGTGTCAGGTGTTTTGGGTTTGTTTTAGAGAGAAGGTCTCTCTCCGTCACCCAATCCAGGCTGCAGTACAGTGGCACAATCATAGCTAACTGGAGCCTTGGATTGCTGGGCTCAAGCAATCCTCCCACCTCAGCCTCCCTAGTAGCTGGAATTACAGCCACAAGCCACTACACCTGGATTTTTTTTTTTTTTTTTTGAGATGGAGTCTGGCTATGTTGCCCAAGCTTGCCTGGAACTCCTGGCCTGGAGCCATCCTCCATCCTCCTACCTCAGCTTCCCAAGGCACTGGGATTACAGACATGAGCCACTGTGCCTGGCCGTGATAGTTCTTATTAGAAGGCTAAGATGTTTCAAATACTAACAAATATGTAAGTAATTTCTGCTGACTTTCCTCCTTTCATCACTGGCTACAAAGTACATCCCAGAATATTAAGCTCAGATAATGCTAGTGAAACTTTGATAAAAGAATGGCTTCTGAATACAAAGCCACGCAGAACTTCATAAAAACCCTGAACAAAAAAGCATAAAAACACCCCAATTAAAGACCACTTTCGTTAATAAATGTAAAGCTCAAATAGTCATACCTCATAATTTAGCCAAGGATAACTGAACCTATGAAATGTCAGAGTTTTATTATATTGTATTGTTTTCTTTTTTTTTTTTATTACTGATCAGATTAGTTTCTCTTCTGCCAGTGAAAAATCCAAAAGAAATCTGAATAATCAATGCAATATTCAGTTCCAAAACCTATTTATGGAAATCTATTAGGGCAATCCATTAATGTCCAGAAATACATTTTTCCCCACCATCTAGCTATAATGGTTTGCAAAACAAATTCTGAAGATCAGGGTTCCTGGTCAATGAAAAGCAGTTGTCTAGAGAAAATAAGACAGGTTTCTAGACCCCGAAAAGATGAAAGACTGACAGCTTGGCATTCTGAAGATTGGTTATATCAGCCTGCAAACATCCTCTCATTATTTTAATCTCATATTGTATAAAATACTTTTGGATCCTTTCCAGCAAGATAAAAACAAATTAAACCAAAGGGCCAGCATGCACAAAATATCTTATTCTGGAAGCACCACTGCTGACAGCTTCCGAAAAAATAAAATAAAGTGGATCCTTCAAAAAAAATTTTCCAAATAGCAGACAGTATTACCAAGAAAGAGTCAAAAACTAAAAATGGCATAACAGCAAATATAGGAGTGTGGTTCTCATCATGGCTCTTATAATTCTTTTCTCACAACATTCTTACAATTTCTATCACATTCTGTAAGTATATAGTTATTTGTCTGTTACACTGCAAGCTTTTCTAGAGTACCATGTCTTCTTCATGTATGCATTCCCCTAATTGGTAAACTGGACCACGCATGTAATCAGTGGTCAAACTTTTCTTAAAATGAATGAACAGCATGTTCTCTGAATATCTGAGAAATTCCCATACTATTCAAAATTCCTGAAGAGTGAAACAAACCTTATCTCCAATCTGAAATTACTCTTTCCTATCCACATCTTTCTTTTAATTACTTTGCTTCTCCTGTTCCTTCCACCTGGAATGCCTAAATCCTATCCATCCTTCATGATCTCCCCAGCTAAAAGTAATCTTTACCAGTTCTAAAGATCCATAGCACTTTACCTAAACCTTCTTATGTTTCTTAATTATACTATAAGCAGCTAATTGTATCATATACATGACTATCTCTTCTTTTAAGGAAGGATAGGTACACAACTATATCTGATAAAATATTTACTAGGCAGCTACCTTAAAGTCTATAGCTTCTGAGAGGCAAGGCTTCTAATTCAGGATTCCCCCACGCCCTATTAATGGGATATATTCTCCTTGCATTTGAGCCACCCTCTGGGAGAACAAACAGCTCCCAGGCAGCTCTGTGACCTGCTTTGTGGACTGCAAGCACTATTCCCACAGAAGGGGTACACCTGAGGCCTCTCTGCTGGTAGGCTTTGGCTCTTGTCCTATAATCTCAAGTGAAGCTAATGCCAAGTGTAGCCAGTGACAGTCCTGTGAACCTGAATGTTTAGTTGAACCTGAAATGACACTGTGGTAGATGTTTCAAGTACCATATTATGGGTATTAATGAATTTATACATATCAAATGTTTAAACAATATCTGGGCCAGATGTGGTCGCTTATGCCTGTAATCTCAGCACTTTTGGAGGTGGAGATGGGTGGATCACTTGAGGTCAGGAGTTTGAGACCAGTATGGTCAATTTGGTGAAACCCCAGCTCTACTAAAAATACAAAAAATTAGCTGGGTGTGGTGGCTCACACCTGTAATCCCAGCTCCTCAAGAGGCTGAGGCAGGAAGATTGCTTGAACCCGGGAGGTGGAGGTTGCAGTGAGCCAGGATTGCGCCACTACACTCCAGCCTGGGAGACAGAGTGAGACTCCACCTCAAAAAATAAAAAATAAAAAAACAGTATCTGGTACATAATAACTCAATAAATGTTAGCTATTATTTCCCATGGTCAGAAATTTGAAGAGTAGGAATATAAATTTAGTCATGGCTGATTTCAGATACTGTGCCCCTAGCTCTTACATTTTGATTCTTTTCTACATAGACTCAATTCCCTATTGATATAGTTTGGGTATTTGTCCTCATCCAAGCCTCATGTTGAAATCCAATCCCCAGTGTTGGAGGTGGGGCATAGTAGGAGAAGATGGGATCATGGGGGAGAGTTTCTCATTAAACCCATGGGTGCTAAAGCACCATCCCCTCAGTGCTGTCATCACAACAGTGAGTTAATTCTCACAAGATCTGGTCATTTAAAAGTGTGTGTGGCACCTGCCCCAACCCCCACTCTCTCTCACTGCTCCTGCTTTGACCATGTGAGATGCCTGCTTCCTCTTCACCTTCTACTATGACTCAAAGCTTCCTGAGGCCTGCCCAGGATCCGAACAAATGCCAGCACCATACTACCTGTACAGCCTGCAGAGCCATGAGCCAATTAAACCTCTTTTCTTTACAAATTACCTAGCCTCAAGTATTTCTTTACAGCAACACAAGAAAGTTTTTATATCAGATGTGTACTCAAAAAAGTTTTTATATCAGATGTGTACTGCAGTGCAAAATTATGTGATTTTATACATGCTCATGAATAGCACATTTATAAGGCTGATCTTTAATTTCTGTTCCCAAACCTATTAACGCCAGGTATAACTGTTATTATAACTTTATGAAAAAATGATGATGAACTATGAGTGCAAAGAGTTTCTCCCTTCTGGGATAACTAAGTAAAACATTCTGCAAAGACTTGGAGAAAAAAAAGCAAGTCACTAAAAAATGTTTTGCCCTTGAAGTGGGTGTGAGTGAGAAAAGTATAAAAGACTAGGGAAAGAAAACAGATCATGATATCACATTGCTTCTCTATCCTTTAGTTCCCACCCCACTTTAAAGACACCAGAACTGGAACTCAGAGTAAGCTTGACCTGGAGCTCTAATCAGTAGAAAACAAACATACAGAGACACACACACACACACACTCTAGCTCTCCTTCTCTTTTGGCCCTACATCAAAAGACTAGAATATAAATGTACCAAAATCATTTAAGTTAAAACAAAATATTTCTCTATCTATCTATCTCCCCACCCTTCACCAATATATATATATAATTTTTATGAGTTCAATAAGATGGTTTCGCCTGTGCTTACATTAAATAGTTGCAGGGAACATAAGAAATGGCTTATAATGTAGGAGAACTAATGTAAAGAGGGTAACCAATGCTACGGGAAACAGGGTAAAGAAAGATACAGAGAAGGGACTACTTGAGCTGAGCAGACAGACAGTCCTGGGTAAAGGCACTGGAGATACAAGAGCAATGTGGACAAAGGCCCAGAGGCCCAAGTAGAATGGCTTATTGAGGGAATGTCAACAGAACAAGGGGTTCCAACAGAGAACAGCAGCAAAAGAGACCAAGGAAATAGGTAAAGTCTGGGTCCTCAAAGGCTCATAAGACAGAATATAGAAGGTAAACTTTGAGAGAAAATGGAGCAAATAAGACTCTAAGCAGCAAAATATAATAACTGGACAAGGATCTTCAAAGGTCATTGTAGCAGCGGGAGTAAGGGTGATTTGGGGATACGGAGAATGACAGACTTAAAGAAAAGAACTTCCAAAGTCCAAGCAAGAAATGAGAGAGCCTAGGACTAAGTGAGAAGAGGCAAAAATGAAAACATGAAGGCAGAATCAACAAGACTTACCCACCACGTCCTTAGCTATATGAGTCTAGTGAAGAGAAGGAATACAGAGTAACTGGTTTGTTGCTTTAGTGGCTCTGTAGATCACAAATTATTTTCCCAGTTAACTTTAAAGAAGAAAAAGCAAGACTGGCAGAAGAAGTCAATTCAGATTATTTTGAGTTTGAGGAGCCTGTAGGACAGAAAACAGAAATGCTCAATCATTAGCTGAATATGCGTAACTGGATTTGAGGAGAAACGTCTGATCTGGGTTGGAGACTGGTGACCTAATCCTTTATATTTGAAGCCATGGGAGTGGATGTTATTAATGAGAAAGTCCAGGGAAGGGGAGCAAAGAAAAAGATCAAAGGCAGAACCCTGAATCACACCCACTTTTCAGAAACAGTCAGGCAGGAAAACAAGAGGATACTAACAAGGAAAGGTCTGCAAGATGGAAACACATTTAGGCCAATGGGACCTCAGAAGCTGCAAGGTCAGAAGGGTTTGTGAACCCAAAATTATCTGAGACAGGTCTCAATTTAGAAAGTTTATTTTCCCAAGCTTAAGAATGCGCCCCCAACATAGCCCCAGGCAGTCCTGATGACATGTGCCCAAGGTGGTCGGGATACAGCTTACTCTCACACAGTTTAGGGAGACATAATACATCAATCACTACATGTAAGATTGGTTGGATCTGGAAAGGCAGACAACGAGAAGCGGGTGAGGGGTGGCTTCCAGGTCATAGGTAGATTTAAAGATTTTCTGATTGGCAACTGGTTATTATCTAAAGACCTAGAATCAACAGAAACGAATGTCTGGGTTGCAATAAGAGGTTGTGGATACCGAACTTGATCGTGGAGATGAAGCCTCCAACAGGTAAATTTCAGAGAGAACAGATTGTAAATGCTTCTTATCAGACTTAAGGTGTGTGTTGATGTTGATGCTGGCTGGCTTTTCCTGAATTCCAAAAGGAAGAAGGGCATAATGAGGCATGTTGGACCCCCCTTCCCATCATGGCCTGAACCAGTTTCTCAGGTTAACCTTGGCAGAGAGGAGGGGTCCATTCAGATGGTTTGGAGGATTGGAATTTTATTTTTGGTTTACAGTTTCAAGGAGAAGCGGGACAATCATGTCAGAGAGCTTCAGTGAGGTTGAAAATGCTCCACCGGATTCAGCAGTCTTGAGGCTATCAGAATCCTTTGGCAGGGCAGGGGTTTGGAGGGGTGAGGGTAGAGGGATGGAGAGGAGGGAAAAGGACAGGCAAAGGGGCACGGATACCTCCATCAGGGAGTGAGCATGCCCCACACAAATTCCTTAAGGCACCCTGTGAGGCTATCGCCTTGGCACAAACCCTATCACGTCAGTCAACTTCCCGGCAAGCCGCAGATCTTTAGAAACCTTGGTGTGCGTTTCCCCGCTCGGTTTAGAACGCACCCCTGCCTCCACTCCACAAACGTCCAGTGAGCCCTCAGAAACCTGGACAAATGACCTCACCTCGAAAGCCCCCTCTTTGATGCTCCCAGGAAAAACTAAAGCACCTCACTTTGTTTCGTCCGTACCTTACATGGTTTTGTAATTATCTGTGGTGCCTCTGGCTGAAATCAAAACGGGAGCCAGACCCAAAAAGTCAAGGAACGGAAGCGCCTTTCAGGCCACTCCTGAGAAGAAACGAACTACAATTCCCATGAGGCGGTGGGGCCATCGGACCACAAGTCCCAGCATCCACCGCGCGGCCCAGGCCTGTCAGGGTAGTAGGCGTTGCGTGAGGCGGGTAAATGTTCGCGGAAGCGGCAAAGACGACACGGCCTTGTGGGATGGCGGAGTTTAAGGAGAAGCCTGAGGCCCCGACTGAGCAGCTGGATGTCGCGTGCGGCCAGGAAAACTTGCCGGTGGGCGCGTGGCCCCCGGGGGCCGCGCCGGCGCCCTTCCAGGTAGGGGCGGGGCCAGGCGGCGCGGGAGGCGGGCGCGCGGCTCCCCCACGTGGTCTCCTCAAGCCGCCTCGCTGGGACGGCCTCCCAGTCGTGACCTTTTGTCTTCTCTTATAGCACAGCCGTTGGTGCGCGGGAATAGGTGTGCATGCCCCGGCCTGGGCCTTTTTCTGTTAACCCACGGCATCACCTTAGCAAGGGTGTTGTCCTTTTCAGTCCATTCCCTGAAGCGCAGAACCAAGCGCAGAACCAGCCTTGTGAGAACCTGGCTTTTTGTCCAGTCCTGTCCTCAGAACTCAAGGAGGCATCAAGGGGGGAGTCATTTACCTCCCTGGTCTCAGGTGTCTCTCACAGGTAGGATAAGCCGTGGGGCCTATTAGTGGATCGCACCCGGTGTCGTGCGTAAAAACAGCCCCTCGAGTCAGCCTTAGCTGTGGTCTCCCTCACGCTGTGGGCTCTCGGGCGAGTGTAAATTAGCTATGGCTAAGCCTTAGTGTCTTCCAGTGTACAGTGGAACAGTACCTCTCTTCCGGAGTGCTTTGAAAATTGCAAGGAAAATACACTTTCTGGTTTGCTGTAAGAACTCAGTAAATGTTTGCTTCTATTAACTACCTCAAAGCCCTTTCTACTCTTTTTTTTTTTTTTTTTTTTGAGACTGCGTCTCGCTCTGTCGCCCAGGCTGGAGTGCACTGGCGCGATCTCCGCTCACCGCAACCTCCACCTCCCGGGTTCAAGCGATTCTCCTGCCTCAGCCTCCCGAGTAGCTGGGATTATAGGCATGCGCCACCACGCCCGGCTAATTTTTGTATTTTTAGTAGAGACAGGGTTTCTCCATGTTGGTCAGGCTGGTCTCGAACTCCCAACCTCAGGTGATCCGCCCGCCTCGGCCTCCCAAAATGCTGGGATTACAGGCATGAGCCACCGCTCCCAGCCTCTACTGACTTTCTTATCCCTCTGACCTTGGCCTGAGCGTTACCCAAGGAATAAGGAATGACCAAAGATTTTGAAGTGGAAAGAGCACTGGACGTGGAAGTTGGAGAGTATGGTTCAGAGCTTAGACATCTTAGCTACTTCCCAGAGCCTGAGTTTCTTCATCTGCAAAATGAAAATAATACTTTAAAAATGCATAGCCCCTTTAACATCCATTATCAACAATGAACCCTATCTGCCCTTTCTTTTTCCTAGGGGTTTTTGTGAGGATCAGATAAGATAATAGATTCAATAGCAGCTTTCAAAGATGTCAAGGAAAAGAATCAAACTCTGTAAAATATTTGAAGAGATTTATTCTGAGCCAAATATGAGTGACCATGGCCTGTGACACAGCCCTCAGGAGATGCTGAGAACATGTGTCCCAGGTGGTTACGGCACAGCCTGGTTTTATACATGTTTGGGAGAGAGGAGACGTCAATCAAATACATTTAACATGTACATGGGTTTGGTTCAGAAGGCGGGGCAACTCAAAGTGGTCGGGGGCGGGCTTCCAGACTATAGGTAGATTTTAATTTTTCTGGTTAACAATTGGTTGAGTTTGTCTGAAGACCTGGGATCAATAGAAATGTTTAGGTTAAGATAAAGGGGTTTTTTTTGAGACGGAGCTTGACTCCATCACCCAGGCTAGAGTGTGGTGGTGCGATCAGCTCACTGCAACCTCCGCCTCCCAGGTTCAAGCGATTCTTCCACCTCAGCTTCCCGAGTAGCTGGAATTACAGGCGCCTACAACCACGCCCAGCTAATTTTTGTATTTTTAGTAGAGACAGGGTTTTACCATGTTGCCCAGGCTGGTCTCAAACTCCTGACCTCAAGTGATCCGCCCACCTGGGCCTCCCAAAGTGCTGGGATTACAGACGTGAGCCACCGCACCCGGCCATGTAGAGACCCAAGTTTTAATTGTGGGGAGGAGACTCCCAGCTGACTTCAGAGGGAGCAGGTTGTGAAATGTTTCTTATCGAACTTAAAAAGGTGCCTCGGTCTTAGTTGATTATCTCCTTGTTGTGGAAAGAAAGAAAAAGAGGGGGAAAGGGGATTCTCTATAGAATGTGGATTTTTCCCACAAGAGACAGACCTCCAGGGCAATTTCAAGATATGGCAAGGAAATATATTTGGGGTTAAAATATTTTGATTTCTTCCCTTATTTGTTATGTGATGTTATGCCAGAGTCAGGTAGAAAGCAGACCATGCTATATAGGGTTAAAATTAAAACCCTAAATATATGCAAGGTGGTGGGTTGGGCTGCAAAGAATACAACAAACAGAAAAACGCACTCTACCCTCAAGGTGTTTACAACTGTCACGATTAGCTTCAATATTCCTGCCGTGTGTGTGTGTGTGTGTGTGTGTGTGTGTGTGTGTGTGTGTGTGTGTGCGTGTGTGTGTGTTTGAGACTATTCTATCAATCTGTTTCCAATCTTGAGTCATATTTTTCTTTGCCATATCCAAGAACAATCTGTAAAACTATGTGCCCGACGTATTTTTTAAATTAACTCACTTTAAGCATTAAATTATTTAAAAATAAATTATATAAGTATCTCCCTTAGAATCATTGTAATCATTAATGTCCATAAAATCATGAGGTTTTCTATTTCGCAAAGTGTATATTAAAATAAATACGTCTATTTTAAAAGGGGAGAAAGGAGTGACAAGAGGAAGCTTTGTGATTGATTATTACATCTACAGTTGGTGGGCATAAATGAAAATTGGGAGATTAAAACCCAGTCCCACAGTGTTCTAACTATCTCTGTATATGCACAGCTCCCAATAAAGTCAGAGTTACAAAAATAAGACAGGATCCCTTCCTAAGAGAGCTTATTGTCTTTCTTACCAAGAAGATCAAACATGCTTGAAACATTTAAGTGACAAGCCTGAAACTGCATTCAACTCGTTTTCTTCCATGTATTCATGGAACACAAAACCAGTCTTATAAAAGGTCAAAACAGCTTGCTTGCTCCAAACCCTTCCTTCACAGGCATATGCACACATAAGAATTAAGGCATGAAAAACTTTCAAGATAAAAATAACTTTGTGTCTGTTTTGCCTTTGGCTACTGTGTGAAAAGGCAAAAAGAAATTCAAATGTTCATATTGGAAACAAGCATATCATAATGTCATCAGTGTTGAAAGCCAAGTAGAAAATAAACTAACTGATTTTATTGAGCTAACAGTTGGATCTAACCATTTTTCAGGTCTCTGAAACCAGCTTCAAACATTATTTTTAAGATCTCAACAGGCCTTGACAAGAATTATCTGGCTCACAGTCTTCTAATAGCTGCTTGGAGGAAAAACAAACTTATGAGGCTAGAGGCCAAGTACAAAGATTCTTGTAGCTGGGGTTTCAACACAACCAAAAAAGGAATGAAGATTTTCACAACACTTCTTTATAATTCAGAGGCCCAGGTTTGAAGCCTAGAATGTTATAGTATCATACTTCAGTTTCTGGGTCTTCAGTACAGAATGTGATTCAGAAAAGTCAAACTTCTCATTAACAAGTATCAAGAGCTGCAATCTGGCAATCGAAAAATGCTTCTTGAGCACCTGCTGTGTGCCTTGTCCTATGGATAGGAACCCCACCCCCATCACCATGCCACACTCGAAACCTCATAACCATGCTTTTCCCTGAGACACGTATCTGTTAGAAAGATAAGACCTACACATTTAACACAATTAGAGAGCCCTACAATCTGTGTCATTTAGACCCTGAAGTTCATGCTATTAACAGTAAATGTAAGTCTAGTTCAGAGAAGAAAGAAATTATTGCAGACAGGAACAGCCAAGACAAGAGTGTATTTTCTCTTAAGTTTTCTGTCAAAAAACTTGAAATCTTCACCCAGTGCTTCAAGGATCTGATTTCCAGTATATCATTTTGCCGTGATTGTTTTGCATTTATTCCTAGCTCTTGCATGAGTCATTCTGTGCTTTGATACATACGAAGAAAAAGTAAAACTTACATTGTAACAATGCAGGAAATTTTAAAAATCCCAGCCAGGCATGGTGGCTCACTCCCGTAATCCCAACCCTTTTGGAGGCCAAGGCGGGAGAATCACTTCAAGTCAGGAGTTTAAGACCACCCTTAACAAAGGGCAACAAAGTGAGACCACATCTCTACAAAAACATTTTATTTTAAATTAACCAGACATGGTGGTGCATGCCTGTAGTCCCACCTACTTGGGAGGCTGACCTTGAGCCCAGCAGTTGGAGCCTGCAGTGAGCTATGATCATGCCATTGCACTCCAGACTGGGCAGCAACATCTTTTTAAAAAAAAAAAATCCCATTCTCCATGTCCTTTATACTTCTCTGACTGTTTCTAAATCCCAGTATGTGCGTATTGCAGACAGTAAGGTAATACTTGATAACTGAAAGAAGTCTGGTCTGGATCAGCTCTTAGCTTTTCTCCACTCAAATGGAGAAGTAATGGAGGAAAGGTATACAGTCCGATGGCTTCCTAGACACAATTTTGGTTTGAATATGTTTGAACCTGGAAAGTTTAACTCCAGAACTTATTTTCTTCACTACCCTACTGTGCACTACCTGCAAAATTTTTATTGAACACATATATGCTAATCCCTAGAGTAAGCTTTTTAAGCCAGTTTTGTCATTTTTTCTTTCACAGAAACCTATGAAATAAATAAGATGTTTAGTAATGTAAAGTAATTTGCCAGAAACATATGTTGTTTTAAATATAACATCTAAAAGTAATATCTAGAAGAATTGAAAGAAGCCAATATTTTTATAAAGTGCCTGACATGGAGTACAGCATTATTTCATTAAAATTTCATGATAGCCACCCCAAATGTGGGTATTATCCTTGTCTTATAGCTACTAATCTGAAGCCTAGCCAGTCACTTTCCAGAATCACAATGCTAATAAAAGCCTGGCTGTGGTTTGTGTCTCCTTTAGAGCATTCCATGTTCTGCACTAGGAAGCTCTCCGCTGCTTCCTCACAGTTCAAGACCATAGTCACAGAGTTTTCCTGCCTGGTCTCCTGCACACTTTGCTCTAGTCTAACCTCCTAATTGAAGACATCTTTGTTCATTGACCATTTACACCTTTGACTTGTCTATGAAAAGAGTCAAACTCTGCAAAATATTTGAAGAGATTTATTCTGAGCCAAATATGAGTGAGCATGGACCAATGACACAGCCATCAGGAGATCCTGAGAACATGTATCCAAAGTGGTTGGGGTATGGCTTAGTTTTATACATTTTAGGGAGACATGAGACAACAGTCAAATACATGTAAAACGTACATTGGTTCAGTCCAGAAATACAGGACAGTTGGAAGTGGAGGCTTCCAGTTTCTGATTAACAGTTTGCTTGAAGGAATTGTTATTGTCTAAAAACTTAAGAATGCCTTGGGTAAGATAAAGGGTTGTGGAGACCAGGGGTTTATTATCACGCAGGTGAAGCCTCCAGGTAGCAGGCTTCAGAGAGAATAGATTGTAAATGTTTTTTATCAGACTTAAAGAGTCTGTTCTATCAGTAATTCCGAAAGGGAAGAGGGTATAATGAGGCATGTCTGACCCCTGCCCCCTTCCCATCATGACCTGAACTAGTTTTTCAGGTTAGCTTTGGAATGCCCTTGCTGAGAGGAGGGGTCCGTTCAGATGATCAGGGGACTTAGAATTTTATTTTTGGTTAACAGAGTACATTTTCTAGCCATTCCCTGAAACCATTCTCAGCTTCTACCCAGGGTGTATCAGTCAGGACTCATTTGTTTGCAAGAAACATAACACAAACTGGCTCCAACAAAAAAGGGAAGGAATTGCCTCAAATCAGAAAAGTCCAAGTGGTAACTATAGGCATGTCTGGACCCAGTAACTCTAAAAGTATTGTCAGATACTTCTTCCCACCACCTTCCCCCTTCACACCCCTGCTTCCCATTTCTGTGGTAGGCTACACACTCAGTAGGCCTCATCTACGTGGCAGAACTTGGAAATGCCAGGCAAACACTACAGTTGAATAATTCTAGTAGAAAGAGAATGCTTCTTCCCTAATTGTTTCAGCAGAAGTCTGGCTTAGGTCATATCAGCTGACTCCCAGTTTGTAACCCACTTTACATTAGCTTTCAGATACAATTATACTTCAGATACAATTATTATTTAACTATGGGGAAACAGTCTGAGAAATGCATCATTAGACAATTTCGTCATTATGCAAAAGTCATAGAGTGCACAGTACTTACAGAAACCTAGATGGTATAGCCTACTACACACTTAGGCAATATGATAATGCCCTATCACTCCTAGGCTACAAACCTGCACAGAATGTTGCTACACTGAATACTGTAGATACTTGTAACGCAGTGGTGTTTGTGTATCTAAACATAGAAAACATACAGTAAAAATACTGTATTCTAATCTTACAGGACTACCATTGTATATGCATATATGTGGTCTGACCAAAAAGTCATTATGCAGCACATGACTACTCGAAGTTTAACCGCGTGGCATGTAAATATTTGAATAGAATGTTAGCACAATGACCTCACATTATTTCTGAAAATAATAAATAGCTTTTCAATATGTAAATACCTGAAAAGATGGGTAATTACATAATCAGATGTTAAATTAGACTAAAGTTTTGAAAAGATTATTCTTGAGTGTAGTCATTTTTTAAGTCATTATCATCTGAAATGATATTTTATTGACCTTTTATGGAGGAGAAATGGAAACATGAAGACAAAATGACTCAAAGCAATTATTGGTATCAGGATCAGTGATTATATCCATCAAGGGGAAAAAATTTATTTAAACAGGAAATTTTCCCAGAAGTCTCTGTTTTCTTTTGGAAGGTATCTGCAGTTCATTCGGAATTAGCTACTGTCTATAAGTCCCTAAAGGATTATAGCTTGTGCAGCAAGTTTAATTGCAGAATTTTAAAAAATATATCATGAGATTCTTCAAAATCTTTTTAAATTTGTAAGTAAAAATAACGAAATAAAACTGTTTTTCACCTGCTTTCCTGATTAGAAAACTGCAGTAAGTCAGACTTGATTTTAAAAGAAGTTATCCATGTCAAAAAAAAAACTTTAGCGTTTAGTGATTTATATAGTACCTTAAAAATATGTGCACCTTTAATGACAAATCAACTTAAAAGTTTAACATGAAAAGTTTAACAAAGAGATCTTCATTTTACAAGTACTTTTTAAAATGTCTCAGTAACCATTTACATTTGAATACTGAACCTTTAAAAAGCTGAAAGTAGATTCTATATAAAACAGCAGTCATTGAGTTCAACTGATAGAGCATCATTTTCTAACCTATCCTTTATCCATTTAGGATATTCCTGCTAAGCTAAAGCTGTAAGAAACAACACAAACAAAAGCTGTTTCCTCTCTCCACCCCCAAATGACTTTTTAAGCAGAATGTTAGCCTTCTCCCACAGGTCCTCCCACTGGTTGTCCTCCTCATCTTTCACAAGAGGATGTCAATCCTCCCCAGCTCAGGGTTTTTTTTAGTATAGGGTTTTGCACTTAACTACATAGCTCCACCGGAGGCCTCCACAGGGAGTATAACTATCTGCTGTTCAATACCTTTCTAAAGCCTGGCCTGGAGACAAAATATTAATGGAGGATTGACTGGGAGACATGGTGCAAACATTCCTCCAGGTGCTTTAAAATCTATCCCCAATGAAAGGCCGTGCAACTGGTTCCTTGCAGAACTGCTCTTACCCGACTGTGCTGTTGTGGGATCCCAGCAGCCTTTACTGGGGACCAGAATAAAAAACAGCCCATGAAACTGCTTCCTGGAAAAGAATGGTTTAGAAGAACACATTGGTGGAATTCCTTCCTGGTATCAATACTGAAAAAAGTCAATGCCGCTTCTGAACAATGAGATTATTCCTTACAGGCAGGGCAAGCTATGTATCTAATCATATATCCTTCTCTGAATTGGCAGCTCTCAGGCAGAGCCAAATGTCCAGTCTACTTCTACCACATACTGTGTGTCTAAGCTCACTAGACCTGTTTGTTCTATTTCCCTTTCACCTTACTCTCCTTACTTGTTCATTTATCTTACCTGTTTGTAAGTCTCATTAAATCCTTTTCGGAATAAAGCAGGTATAAAATGGATTGAGTTCTATGTAAGCAAGAATTACTGTATACATAAAAAAATCTGCTGGGTTCGTGAGAGATACTTTAATCTGAACTCACAGTTTGAAAATATGCTTCACGATGCTAATGAGGATCTAACCAGAGATCAGGCTTCACATAGAGTTTACATTGAGGATTGTCTTCTTTTTATATAACATTTTACAAATGTAATGTTTTGAAAATACAGGTACATTTAAATGACAGATTTTTTTCATATTCCTTTCTCATTTAATTAGAACAATTTCTTTACAAGTGTACATCTTTAATAAATTTAAATATCTAGTAATATCTATTTAAGAAATAGCATTTTTGGAATTCTGTGTGCAATTGACTTGTCATCTATGACTTTCTTATCCCCAACCAGTATCTGAGGTAACCCACAATTAAAATACATATATGCACGTATATTATCAGGTAAAGGTAAAAGAGATCAAAAGCTAAGGAAAAAATGCTTAACTGTACTCAGACACTAAATTCAGCACTGAGTTTTCTGACATCCAAAGCTAAGAGGGAAACAAAAGAAGTTACAAAGCTTTCCATTTCTGATAAGAGAAAAAAATAGTATTTTTCTTATTGTCCTTATACATACATAATAATACATATATATGTCCTTGTGTGTACCTATATATAACATACTATTATATACATTAAGTATTATAATGCCCAACTCATCCTTATACATACCTAAAATAAAACCACAAATTCTAAAAATTAATCTTAGCTGGACATGGTGGTTCCCACTTGTAGCTGTAGCAGCTAAGGAAGCTGAGGCAGGAGAATCGCTTGAGCCCAGGTTACAGTGAACTGTGATCACACCACTGCACTCCAGCCTGTGCAACAGAGCAAGACCCTGTCTCTTAAAAACAAAACAAAACAAAACAAAACAAAACAAAACTTGCTTTATTGGAGAGAGATCTTTTTGGACAATATCTTAGTACACTGTGTTTTGACAGTTTTGTCCTGTTTTTATATATGTTAGAATTAGAATGGGTCCCAGTCAGAAGCTACTTGGAATATATAGGAAATATATGACATGCCGTGCTGACTTACAGTGTGTATATTTTTTACAGTACACTCCTGATCATGTAGTTGGACCTGGAGCAGACATTGATCCCACTCAAATAACCTTTCCCGGATGCATTTGTGTCAAAACTCCCTGCCTCCCTGGCACTTGCTCCTGTCTCCGCCATGGAGAGAACTATGATGATAACTCATGCCTTAGAGATATAGGATCTGGAGGAAAGTATGCAGAGCCTGTTTTTGAATGCAATGTCCTGTGCCGATGCAGTGACCACTGCAGAAACAGAGTGGTCCAGAAAGGTCTACAGTTCCACTTCCAAGTGTTCAAGACGCATAAAAAAGGCTGGGGACTTCGTACCTTGGAATTTATACCAAAAGGAAGGTTTGTCTGTGAATATGCTGGTGAGGTTTTAGGATTCTCTGAAGTTCAGAGAAGAATTCACTTACAAACAAAATCCGACTCCAATTACATTATAGCCATCAGGGAACATGTTTATAATGGGCAGGTAATGGAAACATTTGTTGACCCTACTTATATAGGAAATATTGGAAGATTCCTTAATCATTCTTGTGAGCCAAACCTTTTGATGATTCCTGTCCGAATTGACTCAATGGTACCTAAGTTGGCACTTTTTGCAGCCAAAGATATTGTGCCAGAAGAAGAACTCTCTTATGATTATTCAGGAAGATATCTTAATCTAACAGTCAGTGAAGACAAAGAAAGGCTAGATCATGGGAAACTAAGGAAACCTTGTCACTGTGGTGCCAAATCATGTACTGCTTTCCTGCCTTTTGACAGTTCTCTGTACTGCCCCGTAGAAAAGTCGAACATCAGGTGTGGAAATGAGAAGGAACCCAGCATGTGTGGCTCAGCCCCTTCTGTGTTCCCCTCCTGCAAGCGATTGACCCTTGAGGTGAGTCTGTTCAGTGATAAGCAGCTTGCCCCTCCCTTTAGTGGAAGACAGTGGTTGGCTAGCTTTACCTCTGCCTAGTTACATAAGTTTAACTCAGGAATGTGGCAGAGACTACAAGTTGTCCATCAGTATCCTTTCCCCTTTCTGTAATAGAATTCTCCATTTAACAAGAGTACATGACTACCCAGAATACTCACTTTCCTAGTTAGATTTGTCTTAGTGACTGTTCTAGTTAATAGGATATAAGCAAAAATGACACGTCCTTAAATGGAGATATCCTGCCCTTCACCTCCTCTTTCTTCCTGCTGGCTGGAATGTATACATGATGACTGGAACTGGAGCAGTCATCCTAGACCCCAGGATGACCCTGGGAAAGGAAGCCATTGCATAGAAAAATCAACAAGGTTAAAAGGAGTCTAGGTGTCTGGTACTGTAGAACATCCTGTCAGTCGTGATCTGACACCTTTGTACTTTCAGGTGAGAAACAGTCTCTCCCTTGCTTAAGTCACGGTTATTGTAAGTTTTCTAGCACTAACATCGAACCTAATAATGATCCAAGAAACCCTTGTGGCTGCATACCTAAACCCTGCTTTCCAACCAATTTTAACAGTAATAAAGCTGACTTTTTTATTTCTGTCTGACTCCTGCGTCCTACTTAATTGTTTCTAAGCGTGGATCAAGGAAAAAGGCATTATTAACTATCACCTGCTAAAACCCTAATAAATACTACCAGTAGTGAAAAATATAACTATGAAAATGACTTACATGTTGTAATCAAAAGTCAGAAAAAGAGAAACATTGTAAATTTTTCATTATATACTTGGCTGTACTCCAAATCTTGTGAAGTTATTCTTCAAAACTTCAAACAGCCTCACTTCATGTATAAATAACAGAAAAATAACCCTGTCCACACCACAGAAGGAGACGGGAGTTTTATGATCCCATTTAAACTTCTAGAGCAGCAAACATCTCTAACTACCTTCCTTAAAGCAGGGATGTTGCAAAAATACAGTTACTGTGGAGGTTTATCAGACATTTTGAAAGCTAAAATAATTACTAGAGCCCCTATGATATTATTAAGTAATTTAATTTCTTCTCTAGTACATTTAAACCCTACCACTAGGAGGCCCTGCACTTTTAACATTATAGGAATCCATGTTATATATAACACTATTCCTCTGTAATATAAGTACATTGTACACTTTAAATGAGTGAAATATACAGCGTGTGAATTATATCTCAATAAAGTTAGGTCGTTTTTAAGTATCTTAGGGTTTATAATGTTCATATAACATTACATGGAATGGTTCCCTGTGAACAAATGGTACTAGAGTACACATAAAATGCCCCAAATTACAAATACATAGTATCAAAAATTTTCCTCCAAATTAATCATTTCTCCATGCCAACTGTCCTCTGTTACTTCAATGCCTCTGAAGCAGTCCTGCTTTTTATAAGGCAGCTTGTATCCCTCACTCCAAAATGTGCTTTTTCTTGCTCACAAGCTCACCTAATTAACTGAGCTGCTTCAGACGCAATATGGAAGTGGTCAGAAGGAAAATGACTGGCTCACCATTTGATTCTGCAGATACCCTTTTCTATGTCCTTTTGCCTTTCTATATTGAACAGCAGAGATATTCCCAGAGGACAATCTTCCATTCAGAGACAAGGACACAAACAGCCCCCTCCAACTCAGTGCCTCTGCCAGAGACAACTGACTGAATATGGACCCCTGGAAATTTTTTGTCCTCAGGCACTAGTTTATTATATAGCACTTAGTCCTAGAAACCAGATTCCTAAGGTAAGAGTTAAAGAGTCTTAATTCCAAGTCTTTTCTAAGCAGCAAGTTAACTGCATTTGTTTGCTTCATTGCCATATTTTTGAGAATGTTGACACTTCTTTTGAGAGAAAACATTTAAAAATATACTTCCACTTGACTATTATCCCATGATAAAATAACATTTTTATAATTATAAATTATAAGATTCAAATTTTAAAAGATGGGGCTGGGTGCAGTGGCTCACACCTGTAATCCCAGCACTTTGGGAGGCCGAGGCAGGCAGAACACTTGAGCTCGGGAGTTTGAGACCAGCCTGGCCAACATGGTGAAACCCCATCTCTACTAAAAATACAAAAATTAGTTAGATGTGGTGGCACATGTCTGTAGTCCCAGCTACTCAGGAGGCTGAGGCACGAGAATTGCTTGAGCCCAGGAGGCAGAGGTTGCAGTGAGCCAAGACTGTACCACTGCACTCCAGCTTGGGTGACAGAGGGAGACTCTGTCTCAAAAAAAAAAAAAAGAAAGTAGTTACAGTTTTTGCATTGTTGCAATTTGGTATTTGATATTGGAATACATTCTTAAATAAATGTGGTCATGTTATACATCATTTTAATGAGCATTTCTTGCTTTATGTTTTTTTGCTAATGACATCTTACTTGCTGTTTATGTTTATTTTAGACTACGAAAATGATGTTAGACAAAAAGCAAATTCGAGCAATTTTCTTATTCGAGTTCAAAATGGGTCGTAAAGCAGCAGAAACAACTCGCAATATCAACAATGCATTTGGCCCAGGAACTGCTAACGAACGTACAGTGCAGTGGTGGTTCAAGAAGTTTTGCAAAGGAGATGAGAGCCTTGAAGATGAGGAGCGTAGTGGCCGGCCATCAGAAGTTGACAACGACCAGTTGAGAGCAATCATCGAAGCTGATCCCCTTACAACTACACGAGAAGTTGCCGAAGAACTCAATGTCAACCATTCTACGGTCGTTCGGCATTTGAAGCAAATTGGAAAGGTGAAAAAGCTCGATAAGTGGGTGCCTCATGAGCTGACTGAAAATCAAAAAAATCGTCGTTTTGAAGTGTCATCTTCTCTTATTCTACGCAACCACAACGAACCATTTCTCGATCGGATTGTGACGTGTGATGAAAAGTGGATTTTATATGACAACCGGCGACGATCAGCTCAGTGGTTGGATCAAGAAGAAGCTCCAAAGCACTTCCCAAAGCCAATCTTGCACCCAAAAAAGGTCATGGTCACTATTTGGTGGTCTGCTGCTGGTCTGATCCACTACAGCTTTCTGAATCCCGGTGAAACCATTACATCTGAGAAGTATGCTCAGGAAATCGATGAGATGCACCAAAAACTGCAACGCCTGCAGCTGGCATTGGTCAACAGAAAGGGCCCAATTCTTCTCCACGACAATGCCCGACCGCATGTTGCACAACCCACACTTCAAAAGTTGAATGAATTGGGCTATGAAGTTTTGCCTCATCCACCGTATTCACCTGACCTCCTGCCAACCAACTACCACGTCTTCAAGCATCTCAACAACTTTTTGCAGGGAAAACGCTTCCACAACCAGCAGGATGCAGAAAATGCTTTCCAAGAGTTCGTCAAATCCCAAAGCACGGATTTTTACGCTACAGGAATAAACCAACTTATTTCTCGTTGGCAAAAATGTGTTGATTGTAATGGTTCCTATTTTGATTAATAAAAATGCATTGAGCCTAGTTATAATGATTTAAAATTCACAGTCCAAAACCGCAGTTAGTTTTGCACCAACCCAATATCTTCATAGATTGAAATATAAATTAAAATTGCATTTGAAGTAGATTCCACGGACTTTATTAAGAATGTAGAAATGTGGCCTGGCATGGTGGCTTACAACTGTAATCCCAGCACTTTGGGAGGCCCAGGCGGGCAGATCACTTGAGTCCAGTTGTTCAGGACAAGCCTGGGCAACATAGTGAGACCCTGACTCTAATAAAATAGTTTTTTAAAAAAAGATTAGAAACATGTACCTTGAAAAACATTTTGGCCCAAGAATAATAACGATCACACTTGAAGAACAAAGCTTTTCTTTAAAAAAAATTTTTCCTTTAATTTTCAAATTACTATTCACAAAATAGCAGTGGCTGTTAGATTTTGTTCTTGGCCAAATGGAAAATTTTGCCCTAATTAAAATGTAGTCACTCTCCAGTGTGTTACCATTGAACAAATCACTGAACCTTTCCAAGTCAAAGTTTCCTTAGTTGGGAAGATTTGAGTTAACACATGCAAAGGAGTTAGAGCAATGCCTGAGTATATAGAAAGTATTCAATAAATGTAAATTATTAGTCTTGAGAACTGTCTGTAGGATGTGACCCAAAGTTCTCCCTTCTATTCAGGTGTAATTAGGATATAATGTCCTTCAATGGCAGACTTAAAGGGGGAAAAAGTCACTAAGAGGTGACCAGAAGGGTTAGAGCTGAGCAAGAGAGGTTCCTGCCCTGAGCCCTGCATTTTAGAGTGCCTAGGGTTACATACATACACACACACACGAGTTAAAGAAGACATGGATACCATAACCAGACACATGAGTTAAAGAAGACATGGATACCATAACCAAAGACATTACTAGGAAAGAAAACTAATACCAATATCCCTTTTGAATATAGAGGCAAAAAAAAAAAGTACTAGCAAATGAAATCCAGCAAGATATCAAAAGAATTACACACTGTGATCAATTGGGATTTATCCCAGGAAAGCAAGATTGGTTTAACATACGAAAATCAGTAAATCCAGTATATTAATGGGATAATTCACAAAAAATAAATACATAATCATTTCCATAGACACAAAGCATTTGACAACCTCCAGTAGCCTTTCATGATAAAAGCAGTGAACAGACTAGAAGTAAACAGGAACTTCTTCAACCTGAGAAAGGATATCTGTGAAGACCCACAGCTAACATCATACATAATGATGAAAGACTGAAAGCTCTTATCCTAAGATATGGAACAAGAAAATGATCTCCAAGCTCACCACTTCTATTCAGCATTGTACTGGAGGTTCTAGCCAGGACAATTAGGCAGGTAAGAACTTAAAACTCAGGGCCGGGTTCAGTGGCTCATGCCTGTAATCCCAGCACTTTGGGAGGCCAAAGCAGACAGATCACCTGAGGTCAGGAGTTCAAGACCAGCCTGGCCAATATGGCAAAACCCTGTCCCTACTAAAACTACAAAAATAAGGTGGGCATAGTGGCACACACCTGTAATCCCAGCTACTCCTGAGGCTGAGGCAGGAGAATCATTTGAACCTGGGAGGCGGAGGTTACAGCAAGCTGAGATCACACCACTGCACTCCAGTCCAGGTGACAGAGTGAGACTGCCTCTCAAAAAAACAAAAAAAAAAGTCTTAAAAATAGTAAGACAAATGACCCAATTTAAACATGGGCAAAAGGTCTGAATAGACATCAAAAATAAACATGAATGTGAAAATGTGCTCAACATCATTTGTCATCAGGGAATTGCAATTTAAAACTATAAGTTATCCCTTAGCACCCACTAGGATGGTAGAAAGCGAAAACACTAAAAATGCCAAAAGATGGCAAGGATGTGGAGCAACAGGAACTCTTCATTGTTCATTGAAATGTGACATGGTACAGCCTTTTTAGAAGACAGTTTGGTGGGCTCTTAAAGAGCTAGGCATAGCCTTAGCATTGATCCAGCAATCATGCTCCTGTTACCAGAATGACAGGGGGTTCAGTCCTGCTGCTCACCACACAGACTGTCAATCACTGAGACAATGAATGTTGCCAGGAAAGAAGTATTTCATTGGGTGCTGCAGCCAAGGAGAATGGGAGATAAAGTCTCAAATCCCTGACCAACTACAACTGGGGAGGCTTATATAGTTAGGGAAGGAATTAAGGGGGGTAAAGAAGCAATTATGATGAATAAGGGGGTCTGGCATCTTATTTCGATGTGGTGATCTGGTGAGTTTAAGTCCCTTGCCTGAGGATCGGTTTCCTGAGGGAGGAACTCAGATGAGACAAATGTAAATTTCAAGTTTTAAGACCTGAAGGGTCAATTTCCATGTGTGTTCCAAAACTTTTAAATGTCATTTCTATGGGACAGTTGGAACAGTTTCACTTCTAGGTATTTACTGATTTGAAAACTTGTCCTCATAAAAACAGCACACACGTGTTCATAACAAGGTTATAATTGGTTAAAACTTGAAGCAACACACATTTCTTCAATAAGTGAATGGATAAACAAACTGGTACATCCATATGATGGAATACTATTCAACAATAAAGAAATGAGCTATCGAGCCACAGAAAGTCCTGTATGAACCTTAAATGCATACTGTTAAGTGAGAGAAGTCATTCTGAACAGGCTGCATACTATATGAGTCCAACTACATGACACTCTGGAAAAGACAAAACAATAGAGAATAAAAATGTCAGTGGTTGCCAGAGTTTGAGGGGAGGGAGGAATGAATAGGTGAAGCACAGGAGTTTTTTAGGGCAATGAAAAAATTCTGTATGATACTGTGATGGTGTATACATGACATTGTGTATTTGTGAAAACATATAGAACTTTACTGCACAAAGGGTCAAAATTTTATGTAAACAATTTTAATCATTTAAGAAGTCAGGGAATCACAGGAATGCAGACTGTGACAAGAGAACGTAACTATTAGTACAAATATAGGAAACAAACTCAAAAGAGTAGGGGTGAAAGGTGCTGATCTAAGTAACTTTGGAAATTACTGGAGTTTGTAAGACTAAAGGCAAAAGGAACTGCAAGTAAGCAGTTCTTAGTTGATACAAGTTGTTTCCCATGGGGGTTATAGGGAAGTTTAAACATTCCCTCTGGAGGTTTGATAATTAAGTCTGCTGAAATGAACTGACAATAAACAGATTAAGAAGAGAAAGACTATTTTAATTACATACATGCAAATGGAAGCCTCAGAAAAATGTGAGACTCAAAGGAGGAGGCAGATGGTTGAAGGTATCATAGCATAAAATGAATAGGGGCTTGAAGGGGAGGTGATGACAAGTTATGAGAGGAAAAGGGGAGGAACTGCATGGTGAACAAAGATTGTCTTATGTAAATAAAGTCTCTCAGGTCATAAAAGTTGTTTAGGAGTTTTTTATTGCTGCTGAGGAATAGGCAATAGCCTGTTTTGGTGTGGTGACAACTTTTAATCTCCTCTGGTGATAAATCTTTCCTGGTTGTTTGATGACACTCCTAGGGAGGAGTCTCAACACAAATGTATTCCTTTTGGAAGAACTTCCCTCAGTCAGAGAAGGGAACTTCAGGAGAGCCCCTCCCTGCACTTACGGGAGTAGGGTGAGAAACAAGAGAAAGCCAGACAGGCCTCCATGGGGGCAGCTTCTAAGGCCTTTCAATTTCCTTTAATTCTAAGTGCTCAGCATGTTAAAGGACCATACGTTGGGGTATCATTTTCTGAGCCTTAACAGGATATAATTCTGATACGAACAACTCTGCTATTGCCTTACATGTATACTGGAATTAAACAAATTGATGGCAGATCATGGGAGCCAGGTTTCTCACTGTTGGATTAAGAATTTACATTTAAGCAAAGGAAGGATGATCCATGTGGTAATGGATCAATTGGAGACATCAGCATGAACTCACATTTAGCTTAATATAGATACAGAAGGTTACATATAGAAATATTTCTAGATTACAGTTAGTATATTACAGTTAGTATGCACACATATATTTCCTTTCTCTGTCAGCTCAGAAAGCCTAGAAGCAATGATGCTCCAGTAGCAAGGAGCACATTTAGCACCCAGATCTTGATTTTTATACCATTCTCCAACAACGAAAAAACAGGGCTCTTTGGAGAAATGGATAATTCTGCTACTAAAGAAGGAAATCAACAAGCTGAGACTGGAGCATCTTGTAGTGCCAGAAAGTAAGGAAATGCTAAAAAAAAAAAAAAAAAAAAAAAAAAAAAGAAAAAAAAAAGAAAGAAACCTACATTGATGGGGGTGTCAAAGGAGTATAGAAACAAATTGAAAAAGCTCCCAGTGACCAAATCTGGAATAATTTGAGCAAGATAATAAATAAAGTAGTACTGGATTATAATACAAAATATAAAAATCTGTGAGTCCGTACTGATATAAATAAATGATTGAATCAATAAATAAATGGGGTAAAGACAAATCTAACTTTGCATAAGAATTCTAAGTAACTTACGTAGCTATTTCTGCCCACGAAAAGGGGGACCATAAATTCCTACTCCTTTACTGTAAGCTATACATAGTGACTTCCTCCCAAAGAGTGTAGAATGGAAAGCTGAGGGTGGAGGAAAGGGAGGGGAGCAGAGTAACTTTACTCTGGGGAAACTTGACAAATGACCTCAGCTAGGTGATCAAGGTCAATATGAACAGTCATAAATCATGTTGGTAGTATATGCCATTGACAGGATGTGATAAAGATGGTACATTAACTCTGTGGTCTTGCTCCCCAAACCCGTAACCCAAGACTAATCATGAGGAAAAGAATCAGATAAATTTAAATACAGGGTCATCTACAAAATACTTGAACATTATTCCTCAAGGTCTTGGAAAACAAGAAAAGTCTAAGAAATTGTCACAACCAAGAGGAGTCAAAGAAGACATTATAAGTAAATGTAATGTGGTGTCCTGGATGAGATACTAGAACCAAAACAGGTAAAACTAAAAATCTGAATCAACTATGGTCTTTAGCTAATGATGTATCAATATTGGTTCTTAATTGTAACAAATGTTTCATAATGTAATGATATGTATAATATCATATGTATGTATCAATACATAATAATATATATTGATATGTATAATAATGTAATATAAATGTACCATAACTAATGTTAGTGATAGGGGAAACTGGCTATGGGATATATAGGACCTTTCTGTATTATCTTCTCAATTTTTATGAAAATCTAAAACTATTCCATGAAAGTCTACGGTAAATGAAAATGTGCCAATGCCAGAAATGGTGGTGCATGCCTGCATGCCTTCAGTCCAAGCTACTTAGAGGTCTGAGGCAGGAGGATCCCTTGAGCCTAGGAGCTCAAGGCTGCAGTGAGCTATGATCCTACCATTGCACTTCAGCCTGGGTGAAAGAGGGAGACCTGCCTATAAAAAAAAAGAAAGAAAGAAAGAAAGAAAGAAAAAAGACAGACAATTATAAGCATTGACAAGGATGTGGAGAAAGTGGAAGCCTCATATATTGGTTGGTTGGTTGCAAAATTGTGCAACTACTCTGTAAAGCAGTTTGGCAGTTTCTCAAAGCTCATATACAATTACCACATGTCCCAGTAACTCCCCTGGCATGGATCCAATAGAATTGAAAACATGTCCACAAAAAGTGTGTGCACATCCAGCCTGGATGACACAGCAAGATGCTGTCTTAAAAAAAAGTATGCACAAATGTTCATATAGCATTATTTATAACAACAAAAAAGTGGACACAACCCAAATATTCATTAGCCGATGAATGAATAAACAAAATATAGTATCCATACAATGAAATATTATTTAGCCATAAAAGTATGCACAAATATTCATATAACGTTATTCATAATAGCAAAAAAAGTAGGCACAACCCAAATATCCATTAGCTGATGGACGAATAAACAACATGTAGTATCCATGCAATGGAATATTGTTTGGTCATAATATTATTTGGCCATTCCATAAAAAGGAATGAAATACCAAAAAATGCCCTGATATGGATGACCCTTGAAAACATTATGTTAAGTGACAGAAACCGGACACAACAGGTCACATTTGTGGTATTCTGTTTACATGAACTATCTGGAATAGGCAACTCCATACAGATACAAAGTAGATTAGTGGTTGCCAGGGCCGGGAGCAGGAAGGAGTATAGGGATTGACTGCTAATACTAACAAGTACATGGTTTCTTTTGGGGGTAATGCAACATTCTAGAATTAGTTGTGATGGTTGCACAACTTGTGACTACACTAAAAAGCACTTTAATTAGGTGGATTTTATGGTATGTGAATTGTATCTCCATAAAGACATTATAAGAAAAAGAAGAAAAGGAAGGAAGAGGAGAAAGAGAAGGAGGAGCAGCAGAAGAATGAGGAGGAGGACAACAACCACCTGGTACCTCTGGTTTGGAAACTGGTAACTTGTGACTGAACATTTGTTTCTGGGAAGAATGCTTTAGGCCCCAGGAAAATGCTACTCCACTTACTTTCTGTCCTCAAAAACAAAACATAACTGTGCCTAATGCTCTGGGTTGGGCCATTACCACCATCAGAGAGTGACACAGCTTTGGGGTGCAGGGAGAATGGACAGAAGTGCTTAGTTAGATAGATAAGAGATACACTAATTAACTTGACAGCTCTTCCTCTCAGCATAAATGTAACAGATTCATGAATAACAATGTATAGTTTTTAATTCCTATTACTTAGAATTCCAATTCCTATTACTTTTAAATCTGTGTATGTGTAAGTCTAGAAATTTGATAGTGGTTCTTTATATTACTGTATAGATTTAGCAGATGATGAAAATGACAGCATAAGTGATAGCTTATGTGATGAAATTAAGATTTTTTGTTTTCTGCAATAATAATTTACCAAATGTGGCCCCATTAGAATGTTTGAACCTGATACATAAATTTCATGGTTTGTTTTCAACTCTGTCTCAGCAGAGTGACGCTTTCTCAAATTGAAATTAATTTAAAAAAAACTGTCAAAGACCTACACTGACTGAAGAAAGATGGCCTCATTTGGTATCATTGTTAATAGAATACCAACTATGTGAAAATCTTTTTTATAATATAGACCAAAAAGTGACTGAGGCAGGTCTCAATCGATGAGAGGTTTATTTTGCCAAGGTTGAGGATGTGCCAAGGAAAACCATAAATCACAAGAGCATCTGTGACCTATGAGTTTTCCAAAGAGGATTTTGTGAACTTGAATATTTAAAGGGGAAAACGTAAGCAGGAGAGGGGACAAAAAGAGGTGGGAGTGAGCATGAGCAGTGAGGTAGATGGTTAGATTCTTGTGAGGCTCTGATTAGCTTCACTAAATCTACATTTTACATGTGAAAAGTGGGAGGAGAGGAAAAAGTCGATTATGCATTGTCTCATGCTCAGTAAATCTACATTTTTACATCAGATGAAGTAAACATGTGAAAAGAGGGAGTAGAGGAAATAAGGCTATGACATGGGGTTGTGAAATTACAGTTATCTGTTTGGGCTCAAAAGAAATACAGTATTGGTCGATTACCAAGTTAATTTCCCAAGCTCAACTTTGCCTTTGGCATAGTGAGTTTGGGGGCCCTGCAATTCTATTTTTCTTTTACATTTCCCCCCTTTTTACAACCAATTTACATCCCCCATTTACATCCCATTTTCATGCTGCTAATAAAGACATACCCAAAACTGGGTAATTTATAAAGAAAAAGAGGTTTAATGGACTCACAATTTCACTTGGCTGGGAAGGCCTCACAATCATGTTGAAAGGTAAAAGGCACACCTTACACAGCAGCAGACAAGAGTTTGTGCAGGAAAACTCTCCCTTACAAAACCATCAGATCTCATGAAACTTATTCACTATCACAAGAACAGCATGGGAAAGACCCAGCCCCATAATTCAATTACCTCCCACCAGGTCCCTCCCATGACAAATGGGAATTGTGGGTGCTAAAATTCAAAATGAGATTTGGGTAGGGACACAGCCAAACCATATCACCCCTGTTCTTCAAAATATTTCAAAGAAAGTACTGTAGAAGAAAATAAATCATCACTAGAATGATTTATTCCTAGAAGGCTAGTATCCACATGGCTAGGAAGGCTCATTTCTAAGATGTCATGAAGTCTCATACCCCACAGAGAAAGATAGGGGGAGAAAGGAAGAAAGAAAAAAAAGACCAAAAACAGAAAGAGAAAAGGGACCAAGGACACATTGTAGCAGCAAAAGGGAAAGCAATCCTGGAAAACCAATTCAGGCTGTACTACTGAGAAGTCCATACATCAGTGGCAGGCACGAAGGTGGCCTATATGTATGTGTGTGTGTGTATATATGTGTGTGTCTGTGTGTGTATATATATATGTGTGTGTATATATATGTACACACACACACACACACACATATATGCATAGGTTGCTGTTATTTCTCCTGAATTTTAAGGTGTCTAAGTTCAGTCTGGAGGGCTTTAAGGAAAGCACAGTTTTAGTTTCTAGTGATTCCAACTCAGAAAAATGGGATAAAAAAATTGATTAATGTTAGTTTGGAAACATGTAGTCAAGAAAGAATTCAGAATCCAGTCCAAATAAATTGTAGACAAATAATAAAAACTGAAAAAAATGAATAAAGCTAGAATCTAACAGGTATGCTATAGTGACCTCAGCTCACTACAACCTCCTCCTCCTGGGTTCAAGCAATTTTCCTGCCTCAGCCTCCAAAGTAGCAGAGACTACAGGCATGCACCACCATGCCTGGCTGATTTCTGTATTTTTAGTTGAAACAGGGTTTCACCATGTTGGCCGGGCTGGTCTTGAACTCCTGACCTCAGGTGATCCTCCCACTTTGGCCTCCCAAAGTGATGGGATTACAGGCGTGAGCCACAGTGCCCAGCTATCTTTTGAAACATAACTTTTTTCTCTCAATCCTTTATTTTTACCAAAGACAAGTCACAGAAAGACCAATTTATTTGCAAAAAGTTTTAGTCTCATTATACTTGGCCTGATTAGTTGCATAAAGTACAGCAAGAATAATTATTGGCCAATAGGCTTTTTTTAAATTGGCTTTGCTGGAACTTTTTCATAAGGAATCTCAGATTAGACTTTTAAAGCCTTCTCAAGCACAGCCAAGAATTTGTCTGTGCCTGCAGATACCTGTCTCAATTCCTCTCTTCTTGAGGTCCCAAAATAAATGAGATTCCTGGACCTGTCAGAAAATGCCATTCTCTACTTACCACAGGTCAATAACCCTATAAAGGAATTTCATAAACAATGTACAAGGCCAGTTTTTCCAAGGGTTTTTTTTTTTTTTTTTTTTTTTTTGAGATAGATCCTCACTCTGTTGCCCAGGCTGGAGTGAAGTGACATGATCTCAGCTCACTGCAACTGCTACCTCCTGGATTCAAGCAATACTCATGCCTCAGCTTCCTGAGTAGCTGGGACTACAGATGCATGCCACCATAACCAGATAATTTTTTTTGTATTTTTAGTAGAGATGTGGTTTTGCCATGTTGCCCAGGCTGGTCTCAAACTCCTGAGCTCAGGTGATCTGCCTGCCTCATCCTCCCAAACTGCTGGGATTACAGACATAAGCCACCATTCCCAGCCTCCAAGGGGCTTTTATTGGCTCTCTAACATCATCTCAATTTCTCAAAGCATTCTGGTCATATCTGAAAATATGCCATGCCAGTCAAAGCTTTGGTAAAATAACCAGTGTCTCCAATTATAGCCTATTCCAAAAGAAAACAGATTCTTGCTGAACTTATGCAAATAACTATATTGTTATAAATTAAGAATACTTACAAATAGTTTCTAAATTCTGGAGAAATCAGGTAGAGAAAAGGAAATATGCTTCAAATTTGGCTCACAAGGGTATACTTTACAAAATTGTTAAAAGCTAAAAATAGATCGATTTTTTCTTGACCAAAAAAACACAAAAATATCAGCAATGTTTCAAACAAAAAAGTCATAGAAACATTATTTCAGTCCTCTATTAGTTCAGTCCCATGCAATTAACTCATTCCATTTGATTGGGGTTAGCAAGCCTCATGAACACATTAGCTCTCCAGTGAGAATCCTGGAAATTTTCTCTCTAGTCTAATGGCACAATGTCTAAAATTATCTGAAATCTGCCTTTAATAGCACCCAGAAGAGTCTTTTCCATAAATTTCCCAAAAAAAGCAAGTTGTTGTTGTTTTTTTTTCTGTAGCCAACTATAAACAGCTTTTTGGGAAGAATCAAAGTAAAACAATAATTGTCTGTGGATGACAAAAGTCGTAGGACAGTCAAGGTTAAAAACACAATTGTCAAGGAAATTTGGTTATCTTTTTGGTATGTAACAATTTAACATAATATAATTATAGCTGATAACATTAAGACAGCAGAATTATAGAAATCTCATACAATTTTGGAACACATATTAATAACATATAAAATATAACCCAAAGAAAGTTAAACACCATTTCATATTTGACATCTCTTGTATAATTTTTAACACAGCAAATAAGCTCAATATGTCTCCTTTGGACTTAAGAGGACCTAATATCTAAAAAAGTTAATGAGATAAACAAGAATTTAGAACTTGAAATTTTGATTTTGGAAAATGTGTTAAATATCAAAGATTTAAAACACTTGATATCACAAAATAGGCACACCGGTCACTGTAAAATAAACCATTAGTTTAGCCAAATGATAATTCAAGGATTTTAAAAGCAAAAACCACTACACTCAGCAGCTCACACTTGTAATCTCAACACTTTGGGAAGCCAAAGTCAGAGGATCACTCGAGTCTAGGAGTTCAAGACCAGCTTGTGCTACATAGTGAGGCCCTCCCTGTACAAAAAAAATTAAAAATTAGCTGGGTGTGATGGTGGGTGCCTGTAGTCCCAGGTACTTAGGAGGCTGAGGTGGGAGGATTGAGTGAGTCTGTAGGTTCAGGCTGTGATCAGCCATGATTGTGACACTGTACATTCCAGCCTGGGTGACCAACAAGACCCTGTCTCAAAATAAATAAATATAAATTTAAAAAATAAATGAATAAAAATATTTATTAAATAAATTAAGCAAAAACTTTTACTGTTTTATGGAGAGGAGACTCAGTTTCCCAAACAATACAATCAAAATAAGATAGCATATTAGTCAGTTCTCATGCTGCTAATAAAGACATGCCTGAGACTAAATAATTTATAAAGAAAAAGAGGTTTAATGGACTCACAGTTCCACATGGCTGGGGAGGCCTCACAATCATGGCTGAAGGCAAAGGAGGAGCATGCACATCTTACATGGTGGCAGGCAAGAGAACTTGTGCAAATAAAACCATCAGATCTCATGAGACTTATTCACTACCACGAGAACAGTATGGGGGAAACTGCCTCCATGATTCAATTTTCTCCACTTGGTCCTGCCCTTAACACATGGGGATTATTATAATTCAAGGTGAGATTTGGGTGGGGACATAGTCAAACCATATCATTCTGCCCCTCACCCCTACCAAATCTCACATCCTCACATTTCAAAACCAGGCATGCCTTCCCAACTGTTCCCCAAAGTCTTTAATCATTCCAGCATTAACCCAAAAGTCCAAATCCAAAGTCTCATCTGAGACAAGGCAAGTCCCTTTCACCTATGAGCCTGTAAAATTAAAAGCAAGATAGCTACTTCCTAGATACAATGGGGGTACAGGCATTGGATAAATACACTCATTCCAAATGGGAGAGATTGGCCAAAATGAAGGGGCTACAGGCTCCATGCAAGTCTGAAATCCAGCAGGGCAGCCAAATCTTAAAGCTCCAAAATGATCTCATTTGACTTCATGTCTCACATCCAGGTCATACTGATGCAAGAGGTGGGTTCACATGGTCTTGGGCATCTCTGCCTCTGTGGCTTTGCAGGGTACAGCCCTTCTCCTGGCTGCTTTCACAGGCTGGTATTGTCTGTGGCTTTTCCAGGTGCATGGTGCAAGCTGTTGGTGGATCTACCATTCTGGGGTCTGGAGGACGGTGGCCCTCTTCTCACAGCTCCACTAGGCAGTGCCCCAGTGGGGACTCTGTGTGGTGGCTCCAACCCCACATTTCCCTTCCACACTGCCTTATCAGAGGTTCTCCATGAGGGCTCTGCCCCTGCAGCATACTTCTGCCTGGACATCCAGGCATTTCCATACATCCTCTGAAATATAGGTGGAGGTTCCCAAACCTCAATTCTTGACTTCTGTGTACCCACAGGCTCAAAACCACATGAAAGCTGCCAATGCTTACGGCTTGCACCCTCTGAAACAATGGCCTGAGCTCTATGTTGGCCCCTTTTAGCCATGGCTGGAGTGGTTGGGACATAGGGCACCAAGTCTCTAGGCTGCACACAGCAGCAAGGCCCTGGGCCCAGCCCACAAAACCATTTTTCCCTCCTATGCCTCCAGGTTTGTGATGGGGGGTGCTGCCCTGAGGACTTCTGACATGCCCCGGAGACATTTTCCCCATTGTCTTGGCAATTAACATTTGGCTCCTCATTACTTATGCAAATTTCTGCAACCAGCTTGAATTTCTCCTTAGAAAATGTTTTTTTTTTTTTCCTATCACATCATCAGGCTGCTAATTTTCCAAACTTTTATACTCTGCTTTCCTTTTAAACATAGTTCCAATTCCAAACCATAATTTTGTGAATATATAAAACTGAATGCTTTTAACAATACCCAAGTCACCTCTTGAACACTTTGTATTTCTTAGAAATTACTTCTACTAGATGCCCTAAATTATCTCTCTCAAGTTCAAAATTCTGCAAATCTAATGCAGGGTCAAAATGCCACTAGTCTCTTTGCTAATGTGTAACAAGAGTTACCTTTGCTCCAGCTCCCAACAAGTTCCTCATCTC